>NC_141058.1:28527914-28640414 GCF_041138505.1 Cibotium barometz
AACTAAGGTAAAGGAAAATTACGAACTTCACGCCAGGAAGAAACGTCAAGGAAGGTATAACTTGTGAGGAGCAGGCAGTATCTGGGGCAGGAAGAAGCCTAAGTCAGTCGCGCACGGCTTGGCTTCTTTACAAGACAGGGCTACGGTTTGCGCAGAACAACTACAGGTTCCGAAGACGCTCTTACTGTGCTGTCGATGAATCAGTGAGCGAGAATCGAGAATGGCCTTCTCCCGCCGCTTGGCGGCAATAGCCTTTGCTGTCATTCTCCTTCATTTCGCCTTTCTGGAACGCTGCTCCTGCGATGAAACTTCCAGCGATGACGATCGCGCTCCGAAACAGCCCGGGTGTGACAACATATTTCAGCTGGTATGGTCTCTGTAGCCTGTGTGGAAGAATAGGGTCCGGACAGGGTATGTTTTGAGGGGCTTATGTTTTTCTTCAATCTGTTGCGCTAATTTAAACAAGTTTCAGCCCTAATAATCTCAACAGTATTGATGAGTGTCGATGTCATGAACATAGCGTTAGATAATAGACCTCTTTGGTATCATGCTTGCCCATTTGTTTTAGGGTTTCACTGTCTAGACTGCATTCTCAGGTGAAAGTCCGGTACTGGGTAGATGGCGCACTCTCTGGAGAGCTGGTAGGATTAAGTGCCAGGTTCGGTACCCTCTTACCTACCGACGAGGAAGAGGCATCAACTGCGCCGCTGATGTTGGCCGATCCCTTGTACAGCTGCTCAAATTACTCTGCTCAGGTTTTTACTAGCTTCATCGCTTTAGATTTGTCCTTGAGCATGCAGTCATGACAATCATTAGTTCCACTCGTTTCTTTTCAGCTGACGGGCCATGTTGCTCTGGCTGCACGAGGAAATTGCACCTTTACAAAGAAAGCTCGGGAGGCCCAAAGGGCTGGAGCAACAGCACTTCTTGTAATAAATGATGAGGAAGGTGATTGTGTGAAGCATGTCTAGTCCTATTGAAGGCATCAGCATTTGTTGTATTAGCATGCCAGGCACTGCTTTTGTTTTTTTGCTAAGGTACAAGCCTTACAGTTTGCTTTACTGCATTGATGCAGAACTTTACAAGATGGTCTGTTCAGAATCTGGGACCTATACAGACATTAAAATTCCATCTGTGCTATTGCCCAAATTTGCGGGAGAACGTCTTAAGGCTGCATTGGTTTCTGGATCAACAGGTTTACATTTAATTGTCCTGTATTTAATCATGTGACAATTGGGTTTTTCAAATCAATAAGGAAGAGAGATTCGATTGTGTCTTTAGAGATTGGCTTATATGGGGCTTGTGATATTGCAGAGGACTTGGAACATACTACAATATAGTATAGTATATGAAATCTGACATCATATAGGAGCAGATATATATACCCTTAAGGTTGGATACATCAATTAATGATATTAGCGGCTGGGAACATTAAAACTTTGCATTACCGACTTAGTTAACTTATGTTCTCCCCTCCTCTGATTTTCTTGTTTGGCATTAAAATCCTCCTTGGAGACTATGCGCGCGCACGCGAGAGAGAGAGAGAGAGAGAGAGAGAGAGAGAGAGAGAGAGAGAGAGAGAGAGATTAACGTCTACGAAAGACCCCAAGGGTCTATGAGACCCTAAGTAATGCAATGGTACCATGGATTTACTGAGCCATGGAAGAATTGAAAAGGAAATGAAGAAAACACCAATGTGTGTATACATGCTGATAGCAGATGATTATCCTATGATCCCTCCTCAGCTAGTACCAATCGCTGGGCAGAAACAGGTTTAGGCCTGTGTGATGGGAGCATGTCATGCTGGCGAAGAACCTGTCTCTGTGTGGAGGGTCTTGACGCTCTAGGTCTGGGCCATCTTGGCTCGTAGAACGGATTGGGGTCTCTCGCTAACTCCTTTGGGGCGCGGAGCTAGAGCGCGCGTATGGGTGGTGTTCTCTGAAGTCAGAACAGAGGCACTTGTTAGAAATTGTGCATCTCAGTGTATTTGGGGAATGCCTATTTATGAGGTTTTATCCTTTTATTCTCCTATTTAGTGGGTTGTGGGCTGTCGGCCAGCTCCTAGGGGCTTTCGGTCAACTTCCCAGCATCACTATATAAAGGGGCCTCCTCTATTCACTTGTTTATCCATCTAACCTATTCAAGGGCACATGTTCTACACCATTTGTTGGCTGATAGTGCCATTGTAAAAGCCTCTTGCTACATAACATGATGTTCATTGTATGATATCTCTCTCTCCTTTGCTCTCCATGTCTCCTATGTTTTGCTTCTGCATTGTGCAACGGTATCATGGTATTGCAACTTTATCATGGTATCGGTCGCTTTGGTGTTGGCATCCACATTTCATTTCCTCATCTGCTGAACTTGGCGTTTTTTTGCTGGAAGAGGAGGCTTGCGTTTTCTTGCATCTACAGCAGTAGGAGGCTGCATTTTCGCTTCATCACAGGCAGCCGTGTTTTCCTCATCTTCTGGTGGCTACGTTTTACTGCTGTGTTTCCATCGAGGTGGCTGTGTTTTTCAGATCTGTGGCTGTGTTTTCCCCTGGGTGCTGCGTTTTCAGCAGTGCAGCTGCGTTTTGGTGGGTGGCAGTGCTTTTCTCTCCTTTCTCCATCTTCTTCATCAACGTTTTCAGTTGCTGGTGGTGTGGGGGCTGCGTTTTCAGTCTTGGTCAGCAGTTGGTGGTCTTCTTCGAGTGTGGAGCACCCCCGACTGGTGGCATCTTCATCTTGCCTCTTCTTCGATGATTCTTCCTACTTCGTGGGTGCTTTTTGGCAAGATTTGTAGGCTTGTTTGCTGCAGTCCAGTCCCACTCTACCTCAGTTCTCAGAGGGGGCTAATCGATCCTTTCCTTCCATGGCGTTGGAGTTTGTTGGAGAAGTGTGTTGGAGATTGGTTGTGGAGTGTTCAGATCATTAGTGGCACAAAGCCTTACTTGCAGAGGCGTACTATTGCCGTGGATATGGGTTTCCTTTTGGAGGAGGCATCTATCCTTGTTTCTCAAGAGCAGGCAAGGTTCCCTCCAAGTGGAGAGGATCAGGCACTTGCTACACAATGCAACAGAGAGGACGGTGTCACTGCTACTCTTCTGGAAAAGCAGGTTCATTTGGCCAAGGATTGCAAGACCACATGTGCAAACCAGGCCAAGACCAAGTTTTCAAAGATGGGCCGTGATCATATACAGGATGATGACTCTGATCTTGTAGTGTCCCCAAGGCTGCACAAGCTAGGGAAGACCTGGATGGTCAACTTCTACAGTTATACAGATAGTTCTCACCCATGTGGGCGGGAGAGGGGGCTGTTAGTAGCTCCATTTTCTTTTACATGGGATCTGTGAGTTGGAGTTCCAAGTAATAAAAATATTTGGCCAGACAAGTTCATTTTGGAGCTATGGACTGGATGTGTTTCATGTCTATTGCTTGGTGTAGCAGAGATTATGGACTGGATGTGTTCGAAGTTCATGTGTGCACAGTCCTTTGTTGGGGGATAATGGGCGTGGTGTGACCAGCAACTCATCATTTTATTCTTGGAGTTCACTGCACACTTGTGTGGGAATTCGGAGCCAAGCAAAGCTCCTTGCTATTCGTGGTGGCATTTTGTTTCGAGAAACCAAGTTGGTGGGTGCTCTTTCTGAGGTGTTTTCGGTACTGTGTAATATTGGAGTGTCCATTGTTGCATCTTCATCAGTTTATCTTCTTCAGACTTTTTATGCACACTATGACCTACAGAGGGGGCGTTAGAACTTGTGCATCTCAGTGTATTTGGGGAATGCCTATTTATGAGGTTTTATCCTTTTATTCTTCTATTTAGTAGGTCGTGGACTGTCGGCCAACTTCCCAGCATCACTATATAAAGGAGCCTTCTCTATTCACTTGTTTATCCCTCTAACCTATTCAAGGGCACATGTTCTACACCATTTGCTAGCTGATATTGCCATTGTAAAAGCTTCATGCTACATAACATGATGTTCTTTGTCTAATATCTCTCTCTCTCTCTCCTTTGCTCTCCCTCTCTCCTATGTTTTGCTTCCGCATTGTGCAACTTTATCACTTGTATAGGTGGTGGATGCATGTACCACAAAGAAATTTGAGATGTCTCTTTGGGAGGGGTCCTGTTGGGGTTGGGCCTGTCTCTTAGCATGCTGCCTCAACATTAGGCATCTCTGACCTCTGCGAGTGGCCGAATCCCTCTCGGAAAAGGCAGTGGAATCTCCCCCGTATCTTGTAGTAAGTTGGACGCTAACCATATAATGGGTCTCATCCTCTACCACTCCTATGTTGCATATTGTGCATATCCTCTTCTCGTGTGGGATATTCTTGGTTGTGCTAGTCTCACTATGAGGCGGTGGGAGGATACCCCGAGCTGTGGCCAATCGCGATATGCATGGCATGTGACATGTGCATCTGTATGTATGCCGGGATTTCCATGAACATCACTCAACTACCTCCCAATACCATGCATGTATCGGTAATGGTGGTGGCCGTGTGGACGAGGCGGCGGCCAGTCCAGCTTGTCTCACCTGTTCCCTCTCCCTCGTGATATAAATGCATAGAGGACTAGTGCTAGTGGTGAGGTGCGATCTTTGTCAAGAGTATACACACTGAATGCAAGTGACGGTTTGAAAGAGGGCATATATGACGAATGGGGCCACCGCATGGCGCAAACTCTGCACAAATAATGTAATGTGGTACAGATGGCTTACTCTTGTTAATGTGTGACGACATCATCACCTGTAGCCTCTCTACGATCCTCTGCTTATCCTAACCAAGATCATGGTCTTTAATAGCTCATGTCAAGTAGTAGCCGTGTGGTCCTTATATAAGGGCGAGGCAATTAAGCTAGTCACTTCATATGTATACCTCAACGTTACCTTTGATGGCTAGTGTTTCTTGGGTCCTAGGAATCTTGTCCAGGAGGTCATTCTTTAATACCCCGGTAAGGCTTGCTGTGATATGGTGCTTTTGTTTGGGGGCCTAATTTGAAAAAGGAGTATCGAAGGATGATAGAGAGATTGCACATGATGGTGCTTTCCCATATGATAAGGATTGAATATGTATATATATCAATGCCCAATGAGATTGTACTGGCTGAGTTTGGGGCAGGTCCATTGGCTCTTGATGCCCTCTTATAGACTATCACCTACATATATCATGTATACACATTAGACAAAGACTACCTCCTGAGATTGGCACTTGGAGTCTTCCAAACAGCTTGCATAGGAGAGAGTGCAGATCTTGGTTTTCTCACATTACCAGATGATTTCATTTGCATGGCCTTCAAATGGATGGCCTGCCACCTTCTCAGCACAGTTTAGATGCCCCCATTCTGGAGCTCTCAGGGGAGCAACATCTGATTACATCTGACTAGCTTCACACAAGTCGGACATGGTTGTCTCCACCAGAGCTTTTCATGAAGCTCCAGCTCTATAGACAGCATTTTCTGAAAGTCACGGAGGATGGGTTCATTGAGAAACCCAGTTATCGCTATAGACACATGTCCCATGCCACGAGGATTGCCATTGGTCATAGTATCAAATCCCCATGGATCTCCTCGTAGAGAAATCATGAAACATGACTCTAAACTTGCAAAACAAAGCCAAACAACGTGAAGGGGGGTGCAGGCCTGACTCACCACCCAACCATGACCGCTGTGGGCAAAACCCACAAGTCTTGGCTGTCCCCACCGACCCACGAGCTGAGCTAACTAGCAAGACGCACCGATCAATCTTTACCCCGAGACATCCCGTACCGCCATGGAGCTACGCTCGTGGGTCTCGAGACTGTTGTCGACCTCGGCTGCATGAAGTAGGTGTAAGCCTAGCGGGGCGTGTAGTGACAGACTCAACCACGTGTCCAAGAGATAAAAATATAAAGAGAGAGGGGGGAGAGAAGGGAATGGGGATCTTGCACAGTACACCACATTGAGCGGGGAACAGGCCCTGTCCCCTTTCAGGAATTTATTCAGGAACAATCCACGGGCATGCTGGCGAGGATTAATACAATCAATAAATACAAAACAAACGAATATGCCGATGTAGGATATCCAAGTCAATGTTGATGTCGACGTACAAGATCTCTGATGTCGAGCACACTACGGGGATGACCCACAAGTATCTCTCACCGGGCTAGTACCAAATCCAAATATCCAAATTTAAATCCAATGAATCCAAGTGCAATGAATCCAAATCCAAATCCAGTCCAGGTCCAAGTCCAAGTATAGATCCAAGTCCAAGTCCAAGTCCAAGTCCAAGTCCAAGTTCCATAACCAAGTTCCATGTTCATGTCCAAGCTTTATGCCCAACCTATATGTCCAAGTTCCATGTCCAAGCTCTATGCGCAAGTTCTCCATGTCCAAGCTATATGTCTAAGTCCAAGAAACACTCGCTCATCCCAACAACTCCTATAGCCTTGTCCATGAAGAAAACCATGGAAAAGCTCTTTCTCGCAAGAAAAACTGATATAAAACTTGTTTTAATGGTTTTTGGGTGATAAAAACATCCAAAAAGCAGTTTTTAGGGTTTTTGAAATTTCTGTCCGTACAGTTCCGTACATGTCCGTGTTTGTACATGCGTCCGTATTGCCCATGCATATGCCCATACAAGTCTAGGGCTGATCGTACATCTGAAAAGCATGTTGGAGAAGGTGTTGATGGCGAAGAAGAAGCTCTTCATGATCATAATGATGTTCCCACATACTCCATGATCTCCTTCAATCTTCAATGATCTTGTTCATGGTATTACAAGAGAAGTCCAATCCTTTTTATACTTGTAAGAGACCTTGCTTTTTGCCAAAAAGCCTTCATGCTTTTGCTTTGCCTTTTTAAGCTTTGCTTTTCTCTTTTTACTTTTATTAATAAAATGTTACTCAACTTTTGGTGCTTTGCTTTTCTCTTTTTACTTTTATTAATAAAATATTACTCAACTTTTGGTGCTTTGCTTTTCTGGCTTTAAGGCCTTGCTTTTTGGCCTTAGAGCTTCTTTTTGAGAAAGTGCCTTTTAGCTTTTTGGTTCGCTCAGTCTCCTCTTTCCAATGGTGTCCTTGGCGGTCAACCTTGTTTGACTTTTTGCTTTTTCCCTGCTTTTTGACCAAGAATGGTGCTTTTTCTTAATCAATCTTTATGGACCTTGTCCCCATGTCTTCTTCCACCTGTCTGGTGTCCGGGCATGGATCTCATCATGTGAAATAGAGCTAGGAGGACCAAATAGTTACAGTAGGTGCATGTTTGCTCTAGATCGAGGCTCCTAACCGTAGAGCTCTCGCAAAGACTCGCGAGACTCTATGACCAAGTGACTGACCTTGGCCACCCTTTTATAGGCTCTTGGTCGGTCCGTGGGCGTCCACACTTGGGTGCCCACCTGTCCGTCAGTCTATCCCTAGCCCAGCTCGCCAATCAGCCTGCCTAGCTCCAAGCTACCCCAAGCCTCAAAGCTAGTCTTGTGTGCGTGTTGCACACGGTAGATACACTCTGTGCACATGACACACAGAGGGTGTCTTCACACTGCCTTTGGGAGATCAAAGGGCATGCCACGGGCAGAGCGGATATGTAGAGTATGCACGGCCGGAGAGAGACATAGGAGCATTATTTGTGCAGATGCCCAGTTTACCATGAGATACAAGGTAGGTTTCATTCTCTTCGGAGAGGCTTTGGTACTCTGTCACTTGTATTGCATTACAAAGATCAAAGGTGTTTGGGCCTGTACTTGCTAGAGCTGCACCGTCACAGAGAGGCCTAGATGAGGGGACATGCAGGTTCAGCTGGATATCATTAAAGACTTCTTTAGCCCCTATCATCTTTGTTCCACTTTTTTCGCATGCCAGTTGACAAGTTGACAGACAATTAAATGCCTGTAGTTTCTCCCTCACTATATTTTTTCAAAAAATGAATCGAGTGTAATCCATGCTTTTGCAAACTTTGCTTGAGGGTATTAGGTCAGGGTTAATGGATGTTCAAGGGTGGTGGTATTAAGGCCACAGCAGGATTAGGCTGCACATCACTTGAGGCACATAGAAAGTTCTGGTACTTGCAGCTGGCTATTAAATACAGATGCAGGTTTAGGTTCAGTACTCGCTGAAAAGTGCATAGTTTATCTTAGAATTCTATTGTTACTGCATTCAGTTTTTATGATGAGTGAAGGTTTTCAGTCATACGGTGTATTGTTTCACATGATAACAGACTTTCTGTATCGCTTTCAACATTTCTCTCTTAAAGGTAAGCAAACACAGCGAGAAAGTTAACGGGCAGCTTTACATGTAGCCTTTTGTAATTCATTTTCCAATTGTTTTTGGGAGCAGCGAGGAAGGTTGCATTGAAGCTTTTATGTAATCTGTATGCCTTCTCCCCACAATAGTTTTGGCTTCTGATGACTGTACTGTGGCAGTTGGCAGTGCAGACAGATACGGGCCACACAAGGACACTGTTTTATTATTTGTGGTCGGCTCTACTCGTCTTTAATTTAGTCTAGAGAGCATTATGTGTGTAGGATTATGTTTGTTCACATCACCCCCAATTTCTTCATTTTTCAATTGGATCTAAGCTCATGGTGCTGCCGGAAGTGGCGAGGCAACGGCAGAAAGGTGGGGATACGGCGGGAGGAAGAAGAGGCGGGCAAAGCTCATAGAAGTGTTTTCACAACTAGGATGGAAGTAGGAAGGGAAGATAGTGAGGTAGTGTGGTGGGTTGGTGTTGCTTCTCTATGTTACAGCGTTGTTGCATTGATCCATGCTTTGAAGGTGTTGGTGCAGAGTGTTTTGGAGGTTCTGAGAACTCACATGGCTTATATGGTTAGCTATGGCTGGCGGCTGGACTGTGGAGGAGGGCTGAGATAGCCCTGACACCACCCATGTAAAGCCATAGCACATTTTTCTGCACCAAGTAAAGGACTAGACTCCAGACTAACTCCGAAATATCCTACAAACCCCCATTTGGAGTGATGGTGGAGTTGCATGCATTACCTTCAATAGTCCTATACACCAACACAAGCACAGACACAAGACGTGTTCCCCGTGTTAGACCCAGAGGCCAGTAAGCGTGGCTCAGAGGCCAATGAGCATGGCACAAAAGGCTTAGAGGCTCAACAAGCATGGCTCAGAGGCTTAACAAGCATGGTCTTGGTGAAAGACTTAGAGGGCAGGTCCTGCCTTAGGTGACAAAGACACTCTATATCGGCATACCAAACCTTCCTCCCTCCCCCAAAACCTAAAGCAGGGGCAAAAAGGGTATGATGAAGAGGAGCCTTTTTATAGAAAATAAGGCATTACAAAATCCAAAAGGATCCAAAATAAATAACTCAGATTTTGGGAGACTACCCGGGCAGAGAACCCTTAACTTAAACATAATGGGAAATAGATAATTATGGAGAGATTAATATCCCCTCCCCATGCCGGTGTAGCTCCTTTCGCGTCTTCGTTGCCATGCGATGGATACTTGAGTCGGGAGCTCAAGCATGAATATAGAAGATGTCGAAGAAGATCCCATAGTAGAAAAGACGGGTGCTGTGGAGTGATGGATCTCATATGCGTTGTAGAAGGGCCCAAAAGCCAGGCACATGGAGGTGTCCATGTGAACAATAGCTTATGAGCTTTGATGAAAACACCTCATAATCGTATGAAAGAAAAAATGAAAATACCTTCTTCAAAAAAAAAAAAACAAACGTCGAAGTTGCGTTTTTGTTTTGTCGATGAAGAGAATCTTCTGACCCCGTGGTGGCGTTTTGTTGAAGGCGCTACAGGGGGCTTAGGCCGGCGCAGTTGGTGGTCCCAGCGTAAGGCTGAACTAGTAGGTGGGCGGCAGTGCGGGAGAGGGTGGCTCCGTCGGTGTGGGTGGAGCTCTAGGCACTAGTGCTGCCCAGTATGGTAGGCGGAGGAGGTTGGTTAGCGGCGGCGATGGAGCTCTCTAGAGTAGCGTTGTCGGCTAAGCGGGCGGAGACGACGGGCGGCGGAGTTGAGTGGCATTCGGCTCTGGGGCAATGCTCACAAAGAAGAAAACGCAGTTGATGTCGGCTGTCGATGAAGACTCCAGAGATCGAGGTTTTTGAGCAACGAAGATGAAAACATTGCTGCTGCTGGTGATGGTTGCAGCATGAAAACGCAAGACTTCACTTCCCAAGCTTTGATACCATGTTGGCATCCACAGGATCACACATGGAGCTATAGAGGATGAAATATCATCATGATAGTGGAGAGAGAGAGAGAGAGAGAGAGAGAGAGAGAGAGAGAGAGAGAGAGAGAGATTGCACAACTTGATTGGTACTTGTATATATGAGTGAAGGACCCAAGTACATACTTTTATTTGACCCTAAATAAGAGGGCGTTCACACCACAAAGGACACTAGACTAGACTCTAGACTAAATCCGAAATATCCAACAAATTAAGCAAGATTTTTTTCGCTTGAAAATGAATGAAAGAGAAACTTTGGGAGAACATTTGAGCAATCTAGGCTCTATAATACAACTCCTCTCTAGCTTGGGAGTTGCAGTGGATGAGGATGATAAGAAAGTTGTGCTTGATAGTCAAGTATAGAAAAGGTTTCAAAACTCTTTGAAACCTTGACTGTACTAAGGGTGGCTTGGGAAATGACTTATGATGAGATGATTGCAGTTCCATAGACGAAGACCGCCGCAAAGGGTCATTGAGTTTTCCTTTGATGATGACATGAGTAGGGATGTCGTAGCACCTAGTCCATGCTATGCATGATGAAGTTGATGATCTTATACTTCATGATTGGACAATCTTTGAGGTAAAGTTCGCACTTTTTGTATTCTTGTCTTTACTTGTTTTTTCTCTCTCTCTCTCTCTCTCTCTCTCCCCCCCCCCCCTCTCCTCCCGAGAAAAAGATCCTTCTATTAGTTAAAGAAAAAACAGCCACTAAGGGCTAGATACAACCATGAAGGGCTAAATACAGACTGGCCTCATTGAAGGGTGGGAATCACATGATTATAAGGGGGAAGAGATGCTTCTCCTCCGGCTGGTCGCTCTGTGAGGAGAAGGCTATCTCATATAGGCGGAAGGGGGGCGGGGGGGAATAACCACAGAGGTGTTTTGTAATGCCAAATGGGGTCACTGTCTCTATCTCTGAGGAAAGGGCCAAGCCTCCCAAAAAGCCTCAAGAAAGCTTCCCTTCCACATGCGGTTGGAACCTCCCTGTAACTTTCCCCATTGACCGCGGAGGGGGTGAACGATATAAAACCATATGCTCGTGATGGTCTCAACCGGCAGAGTGTGGGTACCCTCGATGGCCTCGCTACATCTAGCACGCCAAATGTGCCAGGCTACTATGCTACTGCCAATCTCCCATCTCTGGCATGAGCCTGGTCGCCAGTCGCGTCGTGTAGGTGGGACTGTGACTAGTATTGCTGCAATATGATGGTGAGAGACCTGAAGGCCTAGCCCTCCTCCATCCTCCTCATAAGCCCTGACCACTCCAGCGTGTGTGGCCCAAGCGAGAGTGCATGTAATGATATGGGTCGATGACCTGTCCATAGCGAAGATGCGGAGAATCCGTTGCCAAATCTGCTGAGCATTCGGACAATCCCAAAGGCAATGTCTTTGAGACTCCTGGGGGTGGCCGCAGTGTGGGCAAGCTGTTGGCAGACCTCCAACTGCTAGCCAAGTACCGCCAAACTCCTATGTGCCATCAACCAAAGAAAGAGGGTAATCTTTCTAGGCCGAAAGCTGTCCCATAGTCTCTTCCAGAAACCGGAGAGGAATCGCTTTGAGAGGCCCTAAGACTGCCAATGTGTTGCTGCTACGGATGTGCCTTCTATCTTCGGCATCTGGATCTTGCGGCCTAGCCGCGCAGTATATGCAAAGAAGGGGGTTACTTGATTTGTTTTAGTGAACTAGTCATTTAAAGTTTGTTTTGCTAATTAGTCATTAAAAATTTGTTTAGCTTGTTAGAAATTCTTTTGTTGTGGTTCAATAAAGAATTTGTGTGTGTATGTGGGTGTGTGTGATTTAGTTATGTATTTATCTATTTTTGCAAGTTATTATTACTATCATTATTATTATTATTATTTTTCTCGAGTGTCTCTATGAAGCCTTTTATTTACTTTTTTCAAAATTTTGTTTGTTTTTGGTGATTCTCTTCTTTCTTTTAAAATTATTCGTAAGTTTAGATTCATTTGGTCTTATGACGGCTCCGGAGGTTTGACAGAAACTCAGTACGAAGGCCTTTGTGTGAATATATGCTCTTATGTGTGTGTGGAGTGCGTGTGTGAGAGCATATCTTGATACAGAGTTCTACACCCACTATTGGGCATTGATGACGTTAGTGGGGATGTTGTAGTATCTAGTCCATACTATGCATAATGGAGTTGATAGTTATATAGTCTTGTGGGTTGACTACCATGAGTATATAACATGCATGTTTCTAAAAGGTGAATCTGGGCATGTTCTTGGATTCATCTATCTATCTATCTATCTATCTATCTATCTATCTATATATATATATATCATGGTTGTTTCTCGTACGCGTACGAACCTATTCGTACGTACGAGTCGTACGGTACGATACCGTACGAATTCGTACGATATCGTACGGTACGAGTTAGGTTTTTTTTTTTTTTTTTCCCCCCCCCCCCAAAAAATTTTTTCCTTGAAAAAAAATTTCCAAATGCTTAAAAAAAATAGAAACCCTGCTTTACGAAGATCCCAAATGCTCGCAATACTTCGCAACTTTCGTGTCCACTCAGTATTCCATATGGGGTTGTGGAGAGACCTAAAAAATCTGGCGAGGTAGACTGGTAGTGTACACTTGATTGGTAGGATGAGAGAATCTTGCTACATCACTTGGGGATCCCTGGTATAGGTAGGCTAGACAATTAGATTCTCAAGTTATGCACAAGGGAGAACATTTGGACATGGCCATTTTGATCTAGAGAGGAGTCCCTAAACTTATCACCCTAGATGCACTCCTCGTATTTGTGCAAGGACGGTCCCTTAGTCATAAACGCTACACTGGGAGACCTTTGGTATTGCATTACCCATCCAGGTTCTTTTTTGGAGACAATCGGGAGATCCAACCGGGAGAGACACATATCCATGTACTGGTTTCTCAAGCACTGTAGACTCCTCCCCTTCCAACCTTCCCTCACATTCAAGCTTGAAGCTCCATAGCTTGTAAGTGTAAAAAATAAAAACCGTATTTTATCGTACCGTATCCCAAAATTTCATATCGTACCGAATATTCCCGTACGGTATCGTACCGTACCGTATCGTATTTTCGTACCGTGACAACTATGATATATATATATATATATATATATATATATATATATATATATATATATATATATATATATATATATATATATATATATATATATATATATATATATATATATATATATATATATATATATATATATATATATATATATATATCCTTTGAGTCAGATAGGGCCATGTTCACAAAGGGGAAAGGAAAAAGAACTATCAAATGAAACTTTTGGAAAAAACTTGCGCGCTCAGAGAGGATTGATGCTTCAAGAAGATGGCCAAAGAGCAAGAGAAGGTGCATGCAAACCTGGTGGCAGAAGATGAAGTCGTCCATGAACTAGAAGCATCCTCAGCGGTAGAACATGAAGTCACTATTATGGATAATCTTTCTCTAAAAGAGAAAGATTATGATTGGGCTTTATAAAAGCCAAAATGTGTGGGTCATGGTGTCACGTGCATCCCGATGCCACGTAAGACATATATGAACAAGAAGGTGCAGGACCTGGAGTGGAAACTGGTCCCATGTGAGCCCAGTCAGGGACGAGTCAACCAGGGTTCCACTCTACTCGTCCAAGGTCAGGTGTGCATTGTTCTGCACATGAATCAAGGCGAGTCCGTACTGTCTCCCTTTGGAATGATGTCTGATGATATGTGTATTTGGTTTGCAACTGGATGCCAGATTTCTGTAGAGCATGTAGGATTTGCATGTAGATAAGGGGCCAGCCCATAGGGCTACCCCAGAACCAAGCCTAAGGCTCATGTAGTGGGCATGGGGAGGTTTAGAACCACCCCAAGGGGCCAGGAGGGCCCCATGCTGTGCCCACCAGCCCTAGCATGGGCTAGGCAGGCTGTCGGCTAGCCCTAGGGGCCCTGGCCAGGCAGCCGACAAGGCCCAGGGCCCTGGCCAGTCAGACGGCCAGGTGTGGGGCAGCCCATACAGACAGCCCAGGGGCTACCCAGCAACCCAGCTTGTGTGCTTGGGTGGCCAGCCATTACATGGTGTGAAACGATGGCTATAATAGCATTAAATGCTAACTTTTGCTAGTCGTGAGGATTTTTCCAGCAGCCGACTTTTAATGTTGCTTTCTTGCAAACACAGAAGCATTTTTGGAGAAGAAAGATGAAGAACAAACTTTGGGATCGAGTCAAGGTGATTCTTGGGTATGAGAATTCGGGAATAAAGATATTTGAATGTCGGCATTGCAAGGTTATTTATGGTGGTCCTCTTGTAAGATTGAAGGCTCAGTTCTCCCATGCCAAAGGCTATGGCATTGGGGAGTGTGTGAATGTTCTCAAGGAGCTGTTTGATTCCTTGAAAGAATGGAAGTCAAAAGTTTGTGCCATTCCTATACAAGAGCTTCCAAATTGGGATGCCCAAGAAAGGCAATGCAAGAGGGTGCATTCCGAGGATGGATCTCAAGAGGTGGATGAAGGGGCGACGTCTGCACCTCCCAAAAAGAAAAGTAAAGGGGCTGATTTGAAGAAGACCATCATTATTGTAGGGCTGCAAAAGCAACACACGAGAGAGGCAACAAAGGAGATCACAAGACTCTTCATTCAATGTGGATGGTCCTTTAATATATTAAGGACTCCTCGTTGGAAAAGACCACTAGAGCCATTCTCTCGCATTGGGTGTGAATGGGAAGGTCCATCGTATGACAACATTCGCACATCTGAGCTTAGAAGTGAGACGGCTCTAGTCAGCTTAAACCGCTTCAAGCAACACGGGAAAAATACAATTGCACTTTGCTATGTGATGGATGGACAGATGTCAAGAGGCACCATGTGTAGAATGTTTTAGTGTCCACTTGCAAAGGGACACAATTTCTTTGTGCAATTGATGCATCCGCTGCCATCCACTATGCGTGCGGGAGACTTCCGAAGGCTGAAAACCAACCATCCTTCTAGGGACAGGAGTCACACCGAAAGGGGTGGTTCACTGGAGTCTAGAAACTGACCACACAAGCGAGAAGAAAAATTTCTTTCTTTTTTTTTAATGGCTAAATCTTCACACTCGAAGAAGGCTCTAATACCTATGTAACATGCGGAAGGCTTCATGGTCGAATCGGTAACTTCAATGCTCAGATTTCAGCAACCTTTCACGACGAATATAACGCACAAAACTGCAGTAGATGTGCAGAAACGAGAGAGAGAGAGAGAGAGAGAGAGAGAGAGAGAGAGAGAGAGAGAAGAAGAAGAAGAAGAAGAGGAAGAAGAAGAAAAGAAGAGGGCTCAATATTGGGTCCCAAATACCCTCTGTAGGGCCCCCACCATGGATGGTGTATTTGCTTTATTAGAATCATGTAAATCAGAAAACAAAGACGGAATCTTGACCTGCACTTTCACCTTGGTTGGAGCTTTCCCTTGGTTGTCCTAGCCCTTGGAATGCAGCGACCCATCATGAATAATGAGATGCCAAACCTGAATTATGGCTGGGCTTTTTATACCCTCTCAGGCTTTCATGAACATTACAAAAGATGGTTAGAAAGGAAGGCAATTTGGGAACAATTTGAAGAGCGTTGCAAGCGAATTGTGCAAAATCCCAAATTTGAGGAGGATTATAGGAGAAATGAGAAATTTGCTCCAAATTTTGGAGAGGATTGCACGAGAATCGGAGAAATTTTTGATTTGCCTCAAATTTCAAGAAAGATTATAGCAAAATTGGGGCAAATTCTTGATTTTCCCAAATTTTGAAGAGGATTGTGGTGGAATTGGGGCAATTTTTGATTTACCCTAAATTCCAGGAAAGATTATGGCAGAATTAGGACAAATTTTTGATTTGCTTCAAATTTAAAAATTTTGTTCCAATGTTTGAGAGAGAGAGAGAGAGAGAGAGAGAGAGAGAGAGAGAGAGAGAGAGAGAGAGAGTTTTCGTCAAGGTTTTCATTCGACGTGTGCGTAGAACGAGTAAAATATCAGGTGTCCTAATTTATTTAGTTGAATGAACCAGACGTTGTTCAATTCCCGGACAGTACGACTCCTCGACAACAAGAAAGAAAGAATTTATAAGACCTTGAAATTTTGAAACATGAGTTTCAAACCCAAAACATTTCATACGCGTTTCGAAAAGTTTTGCCAAGGATGAAATATGTTTTGTGACAACAATGGGACTCAAGCGAATAAAGCAGAACGTTTTAGACAGGCTGGGATGCTGCATCCTTTGCAAATCCCAAGTAATAAGTGGGAAAGTATTTCCATGGATTTTATTACCGGACTGCCAAGAACATGTCAATTCCACGATTCTATTTGGGTTGTGGTAGACCGCTTGACAAAGATGGCTAGATTTTTATTTACACGGAAGACTGTTACAGCTACGCAATTAGCAAGACAATTTATCGAGCAATTGTCTAGACTGTACGGTTTACCGTAGGACATAGTTAGTGATCGGGACACTTTAAGTTTATAAGTGACTTTTGGAGGCTTGTTTTTAAGAAGTTGGAAACAACTTTGAATCTGAGTTCTTTAGATTCTTCTCAATCTGATGGCCAGATTGAAAGGTGAATCAAACTTTGGAGGACATGCTTCGTGCATATGTCTCCAAAAGACATGGTTCATGGGAAGATTATCTCTCTATGTTAGAGTTTGCATACAACAATACTAAGCATATGAGTACAGGATTTAGTCCTTTTATGTTTATGTATGGGTTTCAACCTAGATCACCTGTTGCCGTGGGATTCTTAGGACTTCAGCATGATGCACCGTGTACTTTTTTGCAAGACATGCAAGAAATGTTACAAGTTGCGAAGGAATCTATTAGAAGCGCTCAAGATAGAGACAGATTTTATTCTAATAGACATCGTTCACCGAGAGAGTTCTCTGAAGGAACGATGGTGTATTTGCGAGTTTCGAAAGATTCCGAGACTTTATGGACGGGACGATCTCCGAAATTATCCCCTAGATATTGTGGACCATTTCGGATTAAACGCTTGATTGGTTCAGTTGCATATGAATTGGACTTGCATTCTCTTGTGACAGTTCATCCAGTATTTAGGATTGTTAAGGGGGACGTCCCCAAGACAGCCTTCCATACGGAATGGGCTCACTATGAATTTCTGGTCATGCCTTTTGGCCTGATGAATGTCCCAGCCACATTCAACCGCATGATGATGCGTGTTTTCAAGGACTTAATAGGAAAGTGTGTGTTCATATTTTTGGACGACATATTGGTATTTTCAGCTACTGTTGAGCAGAATGACATTGATGTGGAGAAAGTCTTGCAGGTGCTGGAAAGCAACGAACTCTACGTCAATGATTTTATTTATTCGAGGTTCACTACCTTGGATACATTATCAGTGCCGAGGGTATCTGATCTGATCCAACCAAGGTGGCAGAGATTGCGAGTTGGGAAGTACCATAGGGTGCTTATGACATTAGATCCTTTGTGGGATATGCCAGGCATACTTCACCCACATAGATAAAATTTTTGACCTCTCGACGGATCTCACTGATTTGTTAAAGGGAGTCAAGACTAGAAGACAACGGCTTCAAATGACTCTACGAGCGTTGGAGGCATTCATGAACCTCAAGGTGGCTTTGTCAGAAGCGCCTTATCTATCGCTTGCCTCGTGGGACGAGCCGTTCCAAGTGATCACCGATGCGAGTAATATCACAATTGGAGGTGTGTTACAACAGAATGGCCATCCAATAGCTTACATCTCTCCTAAGTTATTGTTTGCGAAAAAGAATTACTCGGTCTATGAATGAGAACTCCTAGTAGTTATTTAGGCCTTGAAACATTGGAAGCATTTCCTTTATGGCCGTGAATTTGAGGTTCGCACTGACGATCAGGCATTACGCTGAATTCAGACAATGCCAACTGCAGAGTGGAGTGACCGTCAGCACTGCTGGAGCCAGATCTTCCAATAATTTGTTGGTATGATCGAGTACCTTCAAGGAATGGCCAACCCAGTGGCCGATGCTTTGAGTAGGAAGGGAACAATGACTTTGATTTAGATCCCTAGACTCGACCTTGTTGGTACGAGACTAGATGACATGAAGCACATGTGCGCGGATTCTGAGGAATTCGGTACATAGTGGAAACAGGCATTGTATGTCACAGGTCCATGAGATGGTTGGCTTTTCTACAAAGGTCGACTATGTGTCATGAAGTCCTTCAGGGAAGCTCTTCTCCATGACGCCCGTGACGCCATTATTGGTGGTCACCGGGACCTGAATTCGACTCTGGAGAAGTTAGAAAGACAATATTATTGGCCAAGAATGTGGCGACATGTGTCACAAATGTGCAACAGTGTGGCGTTTGTCAGAAGGTGAAAACTCCTCTTGGAAAGAAGATAGGGTTGCTAGAGTCTTTATCGATTTCTGAAGGACCTTTCCAAGATATATCGATGGACTTCGTCACGAATTTACCTCCCAGTCTAGGCAAGCATAATATTTAGTGCTTGACTATTGTTGATAGATTTAGCAAATTTGTTAAGCTTATCTCATGCAAGGGCAATGTGACCGCCAAAGATGTTGCCCATTCGTTCATTCGGCATTGGTACCCGATTGGCGGGATCCCTAGGACCATAGTGTCAGACCAAGATGCCAAATTTACTAGTCATTTTTGGAGGGCATTGTTTGATGACTTTGGTACTAAATTGAATTTTTCCAGTGCATTTCACCCATAGACTGATGGCCAGACAGAAATCTACAACCAGTTGGTCTTTGATTGGCTGAAGTATTATGTTCACGATCAGCAAGGTAAGTGGGAATTGTATTTGCCTTTAGTTCAAGCTGTTTTGGATGATTCCTTTTCTTCAGCTATTGGGAGGACTCCATGTGAAGCAGCGTTTGGAAGACCATTCCAGTCACTATTGACTAGAATCTTGTCTTCATTACTTGAAGCGAACAGAATGACGGAGTCTTACTAGGAGATTTTGAAGTCAGTGAAAGACAGGTTGGCTAAAGCGTAGGAGGCCTACACTTGACAGGCTAACAAAGACCGAAGGGATGTGAAGTTCTCGCAAGGAGATTGGGTTTATCTTCGAATCATGAAGCAAAGGCTGGAACAAGTGAGCAAGCGTTGCCCAAAGTTATCGTCGAGGAGCTTCGAACCTTTTCCCATCCAGAGAAAGATTAACGAGGTTTCAATGAAGTTGAAGCTACCTCTCAGATGGACTATGCATGATGTGTTTCATGTCAGTTGTCTAAAACCACATGCAGGTCCAATCCCTTCAGAAGTGTGAGATGAAGTTGAGTCCGGTATAGTTGATGAATCTGAAGTGATGGTTCCAGAATAGATCGTTTTGCACCACTTCAAGCATGGCTCAAGCCGAAGACAAAGACAGTTCCTCACGAAGTTTCATGACGCACGAAGCATGGCTTGACAAAGTTCTTTGAAGACTATCCGGCTTTATTGATGGACTATTTGGAGGCTATGCAACTTTCGTCAAGTTAAGCAGAAGGGGATGTCACGTGCATCCCGCACTTGGATGCCACGTAGACATCGCTGAACAAGAAGGTGTAGGACGTGGAGTGGAAAATAGTCCCATGTGAGCCCAGTCCGGGACGAGTCAGCTAGGGTTCCACTCTACGCGTCCGAGGTGAGGTGTGCATTGTCCTGCACATGAAGCAGTGCCAGTCCGCATTGTGAGTCTCCCTTTGGAACGATTTCAGATGATCTGTGTTTCTGGTTTGCAACTGGATGCCAGACTTCTGTAGATCATGTAGGAATTTGCATGTAGATAAGGGGCCAGCCCATAGGGCTGCCCTAGAACCAAGCCTAAGGCTCGTGTAGTGGGCATGGGGAGGTTTAGAACCACCCTAAGGGGCCTGGAGGGCCCCATGCTGTGCCCACCAGCCCAAGCATGGGCTGGGCAGACTGTCGGCCAGCCCTAGGGGCCCTGGCCAGGCAGCCGACAAGGCCTAGGGCCCTGGCCAGTCAGTCGGCCAGGTGTGGGGCAGCCCACAGCCAGCCCAGGGGCTGCCCAGCAACCCAGCTTGTGTGCTTGGGCGGCCAGCCATTACATGGTGTGAAACGATGGCTATAACAGCATTAAATGCTAACTTTTGCTAGTCGTGAGGATTTTTCCAGCAGCTGACTTATGTATGCTGGCCGACTTGAATCCTGAGAGGGCATAAAAAGCCCAGCCATAATTCAGGGTTGGCATCTCATTATTCACGATGGGTTGCTGCATTCCAAGGGCCAGGACAGCCAAGGGGGAAGCTCCAACCAAGGTGAAAGTGCAGGTCAAGATTCCGTCTTTATTTTCTGATTTACATCATTCTAATAAAGCAAATACACCATCCGTGGTGGGGGCCCTACAGAGGGTATTTGGGACCCGATACTGTGTCCTCTTCTCCCTCCCTCCCTCCCTCTCTCTCTCTCTCTCTCTCTCTCTCTCTCTCTCTCCATTTTCTGCACATCTACTTCAGTTTTGTGCGTTATATTTGTCGTGAAAGATTGCTGAAATCTGAGCATTGAAGTTACCGATTCGACCACGAAGCCTTCGCATGTTACACATGGGTTCTCTGCCCAGGTGGTCCCCCAAAATTGATTGTAATAAATGTTGTGAGTGTGTCAGTCTCTCCTTCTGTGTCTTTCATCTTTGCAATAAGCCTTGAATCTTTTAAAAGGCTCTAATTTTCTTTGCATACCCTTGTTTAAATCGAGGGCACGCGGGGTGGGGGGGTTGTCCAAAGAGAAGACAGACTGATGTAGGCTGTCATTTGTGGTCAAGCTTTTATATCAAGCTTGACATGAGAGTGCAAGTGTGGGTGTTGGTGCCATTGTGTCTCGGTGCAATCTAGAGTCCAAACCACAGTGAATATTGAAGGTTTTTTTAGGCATTTCCACCACTCTAAAGTGGGGTTTGTTAGGGTTCGGAGCTCAGTGTGTGTGAAAACTTCTTAAGGTGTAAACACCCTCTCATGAGAAGATAGGATAAGTGTGCCACGTATGTGTCATTATTGTGTATGATTTCTAGGGGTCAAAAGATAAGGCTACCAGCCTACAAAAGCATGTACTTGTGAAGGGTTTAATCATCAATTAATAACCATCATTGAGTCGTGCAACTCTTTCCCTTCTGAGCTTTGTCATTGTAAAACACTTGCGCCTATGTGCTAGGGTTTTCCAAAGATAGAAAGAAGAGTGAGGTGGAATCACACATACATCACACACGAGTCCTAAACTGTTGCTTTTTATTTTGTACAAGAAAGAAGTAATACAACTGAAATTCAAGGACAAGATGTGGCTGAGAATGAAGATGTCAAATCACAGCCTTGTGACCTATTGTTCACTCCTGGCTGAGCACTTCGCTTGTAGAGAAACGCTTTGTGAAGTACAATGCTGAGGAAAGCAGATGAATATGACGATTGGCTACCCACGTATATATGTGCACCAATGCTCCTAGTCGACTAGCAGTACTCTTATTGGCCACTTGTACCCTATTGCCTCCATGTCATCAATGCCACGGCCCACATCATCATTTGTGTTGTCTGACTCTGCTTGTCGGCTGCGATTTGATGTCCTACTGTGCCCTGCATACTTGTAGGTGTGTCACATTCTCCCCTACTTGCATCGCAACTGTCCTCAGTTGCATGGCCTCTGAATATGCTCTCAACAATGGGCGAGACTCGTCTGTGAATTGATCCTCATCAAACCATAGTGCCTGCTGGACTAGGTAGCACTTGAACTTGAGGAGATATTGGAGTTGCTTTGGACGAGAATTCTGCCTGTACTGGTGCAAAACAACCTGCTCTGGAGACTGGTACTAAGACTGTTAAAATATGTGCATCGCATATGTTGCGTGGGAACTAGAGAGGAATAGATGCGCACTTTAACATGGTATCATTGCTCTAGGTCCCGGCTGCCTCATCCACAATCTTTCTCCTCCTTCCCCATGCGTTTTTTGGAGCAACCAGGTGGCTGCGTTTTCTCCTGCTCACCCTCCTGCCTCAGTGTTTTCTCCTCCTTCCCCATGCGTTTTTTGGAGCAACCAGGTGGCTGCGTTTTCTCCTGCTCACCCTCCTGCCTCAGTGTTTTCTCTTGCCGTTCTCCTGCCGCCTGCATTTCCACCTGCTGGGTGCCAAGGTGCTACGTTTTTGCTCTCAAGCTTCTGTAGCGGCGTCGTGAGGAGTGTGCAGTGTGGGCTGTTTTACAGCAAGGACAGCTAGAGCAACTCTTGCCTCGTTGCGTACCTGATACATTGCTTCCAATGTGTCCCATGCAAGCTTCGATGTCTTGCATGAACGAATGTGCGGAATAATAGTTCTTTTCACTGAAAGGTCTATCAATGACATGGCCTGTGCATCTCTGGAGTCCCATCTCTTCTGCTCTTGTGTGGGAGCAGGTTCTACATCAGGAGCTCTTTGAGCACCTCCCCTTTGAGGCGTGGCTGGCTATATGGTAAGTGGGCGTGTGTCATCACCACACACGATGCCCCAAAGCCCTTTGGCTACCAGCAAATTACGGATCATGAAACTCTAGAGGGAGTAGTTAGATCCATCCAGCTTGTCCTCCTGGGTGAGCACACCAAATACATCTCTGTAGCATTCTGTGCCATGTCAACAAAATATATCTGTAGCATTCTGTGCCATGTCAACAAAATATATCTGCAAGCAAACCAAGCACCAATGTGCATTGCCAGGCAACCAAATGTCCTGTGCAAATGTATGCTTGCAAACCAAAGCAAGTGTAAACTTGCACCAAATTGTCCAGTTACACACAATGTGTATACATTCGCGACAAATCGCAGCTGTAATGCCCAATTATATGCTCCAATCAGAAAATCCCCAATTTTTATGCACTCCAATCGCTTCAATTTTCACAAAAGCCCCAAATTTCTGCAAGTGAAAGAGGTTCAAATTGCTGATTTTGATCTCAATTTCGAAAACCCCCAAATTTTTGCAAATGAAAGAGGTTCAATTTGCTGATTTTGACCTCAATTTCGAAAACCCCCAAATTGCAGGCAAAGCAACATGCCCAATTTTTTTTAATTTGTCTTGAAATTGAGAAATCCCCCAAATTGCACCTGCAATTTTCCTTTGAATTTGACTTGCACAGAAGTGTCTGCAAAATCTGCATATGACCTGCACTGGAATGGCTGCAAAATCTGTATTTGTATTTGGAAGGAAATCGCAGGAAGAATACCTTTGGCAGCACGTGTGAAGCAGGAGCATAGAGGCGAATAGAGTTGACGTGCAGATGTTGTCGAGGAGGAGCACAGAGCTGCATACGGGGCTCAGGTACCACTTGGAGCTTCAGGTGCATGCACGTGGCAGCCAGGTGGAACCGTGCAGAGCTGCAGGTGTCGAGGAGAGCTGCAGTTGTCGAGGAGGCCTGCAGAGCGTGGGTGTTGAGCAGGCGTCGGACCATCCAGAGGCAGGCGCTGTGCAGGCGTCGGGTCCCAGCGAGAGGCGCAAACACGCGTAGGGAAGCAGTACGAGCAGGGCGCACGGCGCTGGAGTCGGGCAGGGTCCGCCGACGGCCTTGGACTAGCGAACAGAGGCAAAGGGTGAGCGCGGGGCGTTGGTGTCGGACCAAGGTAGCCGTGGGCTAGCTGCACGCGTAGCTGCAGTCATGAGTCGTGAGTCGATGGCGATCCGAACAGGCGACGACAGTCGTGAGTCGACGGCGACCCGAACAGAATGGCTGTCGACGGAACGGCAACGGGCGACGTCAGGCAAAAAGGGACGGAATGGCAAAGGTGTGGTCGAAACTGGGCGACGGAGGCCGGAACGGAAGGGCGATGCCGGACGGGAGCGTTGAACGGAACGGTGACGGAGCTGGGCGCCGACTGGAGAGGGAGGCGCCGCCCGCTGGCTGAGCGGCGGTGGTGGGCTCCCCACTAGTGCCGCCTGTTTTCGGTGGCCGGACGGAGGAGCAACGACGGAATCGACGGACGGACGACGACGGAAAAACACAGCGTCGACGGAATTTCGCAGGCTTTTCTGCAGATTCTCCACAGGCACTACTCCAAGGCCAGCTCCCAGCTCTGATACCAAATGTTGGGTGTTGGACTCACACACTCACACACACAAACCTGCACATTAGGGTTAGGTGCAAGGTAGAAAAGCTCACACACAGAAATGAGAGAGAGAGAGAGAGAGAGAGAGAGAGAGAGAGAGAGAGAGAGAGAGAGAGAGAGAGCCAAAAGTGTGGTATCCACAAAATGCAAGTCAACACTTGCATGTGTGCCACATCCATATAATATAGAAGTACAAAATACTATATGTTAGAGTGTCCTTTCACACTTGATGTCCAAGGGGAAAAACCACATGGGAAAAAGTGCCCTTGGTTAAGCCCTGTTCACACATAGCACTACCATAAGTGAGCATATGTCTACATGTCTACAATGATTTAGCCTGGAAAGTTGCCGTGTCCATGTGTGCACATGACATCCCCTCTTGCGAAACTTGGGCATTTCTCAGACCAAACGGCATACCAAAAACTCATATAGCCCAAATGACGTCCTGAATGCTGTTTTGTGTACATCTTGTGGTGCCACATGCCCTTGGTGATACGCCCTCTTCCCCCCTCTTGCCACGTGGCAATGCCCTTAAGTATAGGGTGGGCACTGCCCAAGCCATCAAATGGCCTCATGTGGATGAGAAAGGAGGTGAGGGTGCCCACCAGACAGGCTCGACAATAGTTATGGAGCTGGGCACTGGCCAGTGGGGGCAGCCTGGTATTTAAAGTGAGTGTGAACTCCTAAGGTTATAAAACTTTTGCAAATATAAATAAGGTTAGAAATGATACTTACCACCCGTTCACATGCTACAAACTTAGTCAGAAGATATAGGGTATTCTCATGGTTCACGGATGGGCGTCCCTTGCTCGTATCTGGACACGTCATAGTAGGCAATCACACGAAAACAAGTCACACAAAATTAGTTTCAATTAAGTAGAGATGCTTGCACGTGCATTATGCAATGCATATATCTCCCGTTCTTGGAACCTGTAAATACCAGGTCTTCCTGAGCATGGAATTGGCCACCCCACGGGTGACACTAGGCCTGGCCTCCCATCTGAGTACGGGTGACATGAAGCTCCCTGGCCTCTCCTACCTTAGCATGAAATAGGGGAAGACCACTTGGGCGGTCAAATGGTGAGACTGTGCACCCCATTGTACTGCATTCTCTCCATTTCTGATTCGTTTCCACCAAATGCACCATTGGGAGGAGGGACTGTTTTATTTTTCAGGAAATGGTTGAGAGTCCAGATGGCCTTGCACATCCGTAGAAGGGATATAAAATCAGCATGGTTTATAAGTGAAGGTCTGTCCAGTAAGGTGGATATACCAAACCTGCACCTTGGCTTGATTGGTGCATGGTGGAGTTAACAAATTCTGTACAGTGGTGCATAAAGGAAGATTTGTCTACTATGGTGGACATATCATTACTCTTGGGCATTTGATGGCGTGAGTGACTGCGCTGGAGTTGATGATTTGAATTCTTTTGTCTAGACTCTCATGAACTTAAAATCACACATAAATAACGTGGACTTTCCAATGGTTTTTGTAATGCACTTGGCAGAAGTGTAGCTTGAACTCATCGTTAATTCACATGTACGCTTTATCTAGCAAGTGGATAGACAGTGGCTCACTTAGACCACATGGCATTTGGTGTCCTGTTATAGTAGCTTCATGCATACTCAGTACCTCAATGGCTGCAAATTTGGCAAAGAGTGATCTCATTTCATGAAAATCATGCAATGTTTTGCAGTGCAAATATCGCTTTTTTCCCCAAGTAGACCTCTTTGGGATCTGGCAGAACTATTCCTCTGGATCATGGCTGTGAGCACCATAGGGTGTGCTTCATACTGGTCTGCAGAGACAGCAAAAGTGGAAGCAAATGAACGTTATAAAGAGCTGGATGAGAAAGTAAGATTTGATGCTCTGTTACAGGATCAGCATTTCATATTGATGAGTATGGAAATTCGGGACATGTTTTGCAAATCCTGGAGTGTGTTTTAATGACTTTTTGTGTGGTGTCATCAGGAGTCACCATTCGATATGGATATTGAGAAGACCAGGGAAGATGAGGAGTCAGTGAACATAAGCATGAGTGCTGCAGCCTTTTTTGTTCTGTTTGCGTCTGCATTCTTGCTGCTGCTGTATTTTTTCCTGTCCGAATACACAATATGGATATTGGTGGTCATCTTTTGTATTGCTGGTGTTGAGGTAAGGCTCTTTTTGTTCTTTGTAGTGTTGTCATGCTTCTTGCAAAGGGTCTGCTTCTCAGTTGTATTTGTTAATTAAGACAAGTGTTTCATATGCCTGACAGTGCAATGTGTTGGGTTCTGAGAAGCCCCAATGTTCAGCAGAAATACACAGAAAACAGCAAGAACACAGAGCAGGGAGCAATAGAGAGCTCAGAAGTATGGATATACTAGAATGAACAAACCCAAAATGTAAAAGTATAGGTGTCTGGATACACCAAATGTCCATGGGGAAAAAACCTCTATAATGTGTAGAGGGGAAAAATGTTCCAGGTAAGCCCCCGTTCACACGGTCACTACCACATGTATAATCCTACAAATCCTCCGTGTTGTGATAGTGTGAATAGGGTAGCAGATTACTCTCCAAATGGGAGTAAGCCTAAAGCTTTGTGGAAAGCTTCAAACTTTTCTCGAGGCAACACATGCCTTCGTATACAGATATGTGATGTTGTCATGTGTAGGACAATAGATCAAGTTGATCTCCCCTGAATCTCTATATGCTTGGTGTGAGCATGGAAAATTGGATTCCTTGCCACAACCTTAGCATTTTGACTATTAGTGAGAATGGGAGTGGGTGTTTGCTGTCACCCATTAAGATCTTCCATCAATCTTCTCAACCATACACACTCAACTGTAGTAGTGAAAGCTGCCCTGTACTTGGCTTCACAAGATGATGTGGGCACAGTTGGTTGCTTTTTGCTCAACCAGGATATACATGAGATGCCAAGGAAAAAGCAATTCCCAATTGTGGACACTCTGGTGTCATAGTAACTAGCCCAATTTGAATCCTGTAAGCAAGTAAATGACAATTACCACCACGGGATAAAACAATCCAATATCTTGGGTGCCGTGTTGGTTGCTTTTTGCAAAACCAAGATATACATGAGATGCCAAGGAAAAAGCAATTCCCAATTGTGGACACTCTGGTGTCATAGTAACCAGCCCAATTTGAATCACTGTAAGCAAGTAAATGACAATTATCACCTCGGGATAATACAATCCAATATCTTGGGTGCCCTGTTGTAAGTAGTGAAACACTTGCTTCATATCTTGCCAATGCTTTGAGCTTGGGCTGTGCATAAACTTACTCAACTGAGACACCCCATCTGGCCTTGTATTACACAAATATATGAGGCAGCCCACAGCTTGGCTGTAATATGTGCTATCAAAAGGCCCTCTTGCATCATACATGCTCAGCCTAAGTCTGTATTCTACTGCAGTAGAAATAGGCTTGCAATCCTGAAATTTAAACCTTTCCAACAACCCCTTTATGTACTTGGACTGAAGTAGCACAATGCTGTCATCTGTTTGCATTAACTGTATGCCTAAATAAAAGTGCAATAGGTCGAGATCTGACATCTCATAATACGAGGCCTCCAAAACATACTTTTATGTTGTGTTTTTATCCTCATTTGTCCCAGTGAGTCTCATGTTTGATGACCACAATCAAATCCTCTTCGTCCACCTTGACATAGAGGGTACTTTCAGTCGGACTGTTTTGATAGCCTGGGTTGGTCAAATAAGCATGTATCTTCTCATACAAAGCTCAAGGAGCTTGTGTAAGGCCATACAATGCCTTTTTTAATCTACACACTTTTCTTTCTTGACCCTTTGCCTCAAATCCAATGGGCTGAGATACACACTTCTTCCTACAAATCCCCATTAAGGAAGGCTATCTTAATATCCAATTGATGTACTTACCAACCAATGCAATCACGTATCTAATGGTGGTCATTCTGAAAGTAGGTGCAAAAGTTTCGTCATAGTCTATGCTCTTTTGCTATGCATATCCTTTGGCCACAAGCCTTGCCTTGTACCTGTCAAGAGTACCATCAGCCTTCCTCTTTACTTTGTATACCCACTTAGTGCCAATTGCCTTCTTGCGAGGAGGCAAATCCACCAAATCCCAAGTGCCATTTTTACATATGGCATTCGTCTCATCCTGCATAACTTCCATCCGATGTTCATGTTCTTGAGCTTCTTCAAATGAGCTTGGGTCATTAACGTCACACAAGCTACTTGTCATGTGCACCGTGCACTGGGGTACATGGTGACACAATGGCATCATCATCAGTGCATCATTTGTATAGTAATAGTACTTTTTTAAGGAACATTTGTCATACGCCGTGACCCCATTGTGAGCACTCAGTCCAAGGGCAGTAAGGCACGAGCTACGTAGGTCAGTCTCTGAGCCATAGAGGTTAGTTTGGAGTCAGTCAATTCAACCCACTTGGAGAACCCCATTAGATAAGTGCATGTAGAAGTCAACCTTAGCATAGGTCTTGCATCAGAATTATGTATAGAGCATGTATAGGCTAGATGCATGCCTATGGGCCAGCTAGTGGCCCCAGCCTCAGTAGGCAGCCTGTTTAGGGGCTGTTTTACAGCCTTGGACAGCACCTAGGGCCAGTCGACAGCTATAGGGAGCAGCCATGCTCCAGTCGGCAAGCCTAAAGAGCATCAGCAGCAGGTCGTGGATAGAATTGCAGTCGGCCAGCATATTGGGCAGCAGTGTACAGACTAGTAGCCTCTCAGCCCATTGACTAGCAGCCTGAAGTCCATATCATATAAAAGCAGGTGCCTAGTTCTCAGCCAAAATCATTCAATCATCAAATCAAAATTCAGTTCATCAAGTCAGAGAGCTTGTAGAGCTAGTGTGGTTGAGGCCTAGGTCTTCTTGCATACAAATAGTCAGCCTCATCCTCTCCATGCAACATTGAAGCCCCTCTTCAGCATTCAGCCAGCATATGTGCAGTCCTACAACTATCCTGGACTTGCATTAGTGGCCCAGAAGTGTCTTCTACCATGCCCTTGGATTGGTGGATTCTCAGGCTTCCTTGTCCTTGCGTTGGGTAATCATAGCTCTTGTTGTGCAGGAGGGGGTCCTTATGTGGGTATTTAGGACCCAATACTTTGTCGTCCACATTTTCTTCTCTCTCTCTACTCAGTGATTGGGTGCTAAAGATCTCACCAAAGTAAAGGTTTAAAGAAGGCCTTGTTGCGTGTTACCACGGTCAACCTCAGTGCATGTAACATTGGTATTAGAGCATCAGGTTGGTGACCAACTTGGCTACCTAAAGAAGTGAAAGCATCCAGTGGTTGGTAAAACTGCGGTTAGGAAAAACCACCCAGGCCTCCACCATGTCGGGAGAGACATCTCATCAAGAAGAAAGCTAGCAAGAAGTTTGGAGGTACAAAGCCGTTAAAGCAACACACCGGAAGAAAATATGCTCCCGCCAAGCACAGGAGAGCCCCTCAAGATAATGATGGAGCAAATCAATTCATTGAAGATAGCGGGAGTTCAAGCTTTAGAGGAAAGGGTGTCAAGTTGATGCTTTTAATGGTAAAAGAGATTCTCAAAAAGTTGTTTATGGCTTGGGGCAAGGTTGCCAATCAGCCTGTTCTTATCCACTTTGATATTGGTGCTACTCACCATTATATCCATTCTCAGATCATTAAAGCTCTCAAATTGCCTAAGAAAAGGTTTGGTAATCCGGAAACGTTAGGTGTTACCTTTGAAGGGATGCAATCTCAGGTCACCCCAATCCTCGGGAAGCTTTGGATCGAGATAGGGGAGTATGTAGATCATGAGAATTTTGTTATGGGAAATCTAAGCCATAGTGATGTTGTACTTGGTATGCCTTAGCATAGGAGAGTTGAACTAGCCATTGATTGGGACTGAAGCAAGTTCAGGTTTCCTTTCAAAGACAGAATGTATCTTTTGATGTGGGAGTTGAAGGAAACTCTATTCCCATGATGTCCCATGTACAAGTTTCCAATGCAATGAAATCGTTCGTTTTCTCGTACTTGCTTTTTGCAAAAAGACTCTAAAAATAAAGAGTCCCTCTCTAGTTTGAATACAGAGAGGATTAATTTCTTAAAAAAGTATGAAGATTGCTTTGCAGATTCTTTACCAAATGAACTACCACCAAAGAGGCCAGAAGATCATCAGATTGACCTCATTCATGGGAGTTTGCCTCCAAACTGGCCACCTTACCACGTAAGCCTAGCCCAACAATAGGAGATTATGAAGCAAGTAAATGAGTTATTGGAAAAGGGTTTGATTAGGCCTAGTTTTTCACCCTTTTGCTCTCCAATATTGTTAGTTCAGAAGAGGGATGGGTCTTGGACCTTGGTGCATGTGCGTGGATTATAGAGCCCTCAACAAGATTACTATAAGGAACATGTTCCCCATACCTAGGATTGATGATATCCTAGATAGGTTGGATGGATCCAAAGTGTTTACGAGGATAGACTTGAAGAGTGGCTATCATCAAATAAGGATTGCTCCAGAGGATGTGCACAAGACAGAGTTTAGGACTACCTTTGGGGGCTATACGAATTTCTTGTCTTACCCTTTGGTCTCACCAATGTCCTTGCCACATTTAATAAGATGATGGATAGAATCTTCAGAGCCCAGTGAAAATTCACTAATACTTTCTTTGACGATATCTTAGTACATTCTAATGATAGAGGAAGAGCGTAAAAAGCATTTAGATATTGTTTTTCAAGCTTTGAGAAAGCACAAGCTTTATGCGAATGGCAAGAAGAGTGAGTTCTTCTTGTTAGAAATTCACTATTTGGGTCATATAGTGTCCAAAGATGGGATTCGGATGGATCTAGACAAGGTCAAGGCTATTATGGAATTGCTAGAGTTGACTAGTCTGCATGAAGTTAGAAGCTTTTTGGGACTATGCTCTTACTACAGAAGGTTCATCAAGTGGTTTGCAGTGGTTGTCCGGACCATTGCATGACCTGACAAAGAAAGCAGTGGGGTTTAAGTGGACCATGGGCTAAAATGGAGAAAGAAGCTTTTGAGCCTTTGAAGTTTTATGCTAGTAAAGCACCGGTATTGATTGTTTCAGATTTGTCGAAGTTGTTTATTGTAGAATGTGATGCTTCAGGAGATTGTATTGGTGCAGTCTTAAACCAAGAAGGGCATGCAATTGCTTATGAAAGCAGACGATTACAAAATTTGAAAAAAATATGAAAAGGAATTAATGGGCGTCATCCATGCTTTGAAGATTTGGAAGCATTATCTCTTGGGTGGTGAGTTTATCATCAAAACAGACCATCAAAGCCTTAGGTATTTTCTATCTCAGCCTAAGATCTCTGAAAAGCATCTTAGATGGGTCAACTATTTGGCACAATTTCATTTTTAGATTATGCACACCCCTAGGAAAGTATCATACAGATTTCACTGTTATGAGGGATATGTATGCTTTTGATGAAGATTTTTATCTCGTGTGGGATAAATTGCAGCATGGTGAAATAGTGACTTCTTATGCCATCAAGGATGGATTTCTGTTAATGCGGGACAGGTTATGTGTGACAAAGGATTTCATTGCCTAAAGTGAGGAATGTCATGCTCCTTCTTACATGGCTCATCGTGGTATTTTAGCCACAACTCAGGCCTTGGGGATGTATTTCTTTTGGCCAAGTATGAGAAGAGATATTGATCAGTATATTAGGAATGCTTGATTTGCCAAAGGGTCAAATTTGATCGACGAAAACTAGTTGGACTTTTGCGGCCACTGCCAATTCTCAACCAGCCTTGGAAAAGTATTGCTATGGATTTCATTTTTGATTTGCCAAAGTCAGCCAATGGAAATGATTGGATATGGATTATCATTGACAGGTTCAACAAGCATGCTCATTTTATTCCAGTGAAGAAAACTATCAAGGCAAAGCATATGGCTAAACTGTTCATCCAGCAAATCTTTAGGCATCTTGGATTGCCACAATCCATTGTGGGAGATAGAGATTCGAGAACTACCAGTCTTTTCTCTTTTTTTAACATGGATACGCAGCTGACTTTTTCTTCTTCTTATCATCCCCAAACAGATGGACAGAGTGAGATAACAAATCTCACCATCTTGGATATGTTGAAGTGTTACTACTATGAAGTCAAAGTACAATGGGAGAAGTACTACCATTGGTAGAATATGCTTAAAATAACACAATACACACTTCTACAGGTAAAGCTTTATTTGAGATCATTTTGGCAAGCCACTATCATTTATGGCAAGCCACTATCGTTACCTGTACTTAGAACCAAAGAAGAAATTTTCCATGCCAATGAGTTCGTGCGAGATATGGATACAGCTTTTGCTCAGGTTAGTAGAGCAATACAAAGGTCTCAAGCCAAACAGAAGAAATCATTTGATAAGCATAGAATAACTCTTACTTTTGAGGAAGGAGATTGGGTTTGGTTAAAGTTTGATAAAACCAGACCAAGGAAATCCAAAGAAAAGAGCATCAAATTCCTAAATTAGTTGCTAGAAACTATGGACCTTTTCAAGTCAACAAAAAGATTAGTGATGTTTGTTACAGGTTGCAACTACCAGATCATTGGAGGATTCATAATGCTTTCCATGTTAACCTTTTAAAACCTTATGCAAGACCATCTTCGAAGGAGCCTATTATGGAGGAACCACCGGAAGTGGATGAACAAGAAGACATATTACAACTAGAACAGATTATCTTCCACATGGTTGGACGGAACATCACGAGAAAATTCCTCTTGAAGTTCCAAAACTATTCTCATATGGATGCTAGAGGAGTATTTCAAGGATTATCTTGAAGTACTCACAGCTTATGAAGAAGTTGTCGAGCCAGAAGCACTTCATTCATTTTCTTGAGGCCAAGACAGATTCTAAGGGGGGATGTAACCTGCCTCCTACTTAGTTTTTCAAATTGATCATTATTTTGCTCAAAACTGTTCCACAAGTGAGTTGGTAATTAGCTCATGGAGCATGAATTGTGATTTGTATATGTTTTGAGTACCTAATTAAGCTAGGATGCTCATTTTTATTTACGGGTGGCCATTGGCCAGAACGCCCAAAGTTTTCAATTAGGTGGTCATAGCCCAGATGCCCATATGATTGGATTTAGCACTCGGGTGGTCAAATTGACTAGAACACTAAGATGAGTGATGAGTGGTTTCAAAGGTGAAACCAGATGCTCAAATCCTTTGAACAAACCATGAATATGTGAATCTTTACAACAAAGCATTCTTGGACCCAAAGCATGCAACTCCTTGAATATAGGAGGGTTGCTTTTTTTGGCAGACTCTGATGGAAATTCCGTTTGTGTCAAAACTCTGGATTTTCGCAAGGATCAAAACTTACTAAAGCACCTTTGTCAAATTCTTTACGAGTTGCGATATTTTTAGCATAGAAGGTTATGGAAGAATCACCTCTTAAATTAAGACATGTGGTATCTAGAATGGGACAAGTGTCCCTACACTTGTCATTTCACTCTACACTCGTCAATTTAACTAACACCTGTCAATTAAAGTAACCAATTGCAAAACACTACACAAACAGTTGGTTGCCATGTCTACAGTGATGAATGTTCGTTTGCAACATCTTGGTGCAAAGAGGCACCAACCATGGAGCTATCCTTTCTAGCAACAGATCATCTGTCCTTAAAAGGCTATGGCGAGGGCATGAAGCCTCAGATTTTGAAGGGCCACTCCTGCTCTAGAAGTACATCTAAAGGGGGTCTCTCCAGGCATCGACATTTAGGAGTTCATCTAGTTCACTAAGGGCTTGTGTTAAGGCATGCTGTGTGTGGTTCCTTCCCTTAGCTCGCATATGAAAGTTGTTGAAGCCTCCTTATTTGATGAAAGATTGATGGCTACTTCGGCTGCCTCCAGCAGATTTCCTAGTTATGCTCTATCTTGTCTGGGCTTTCTTGATAAGGGCGACCCTGGTGGCTTATGACTGGAAGTGTTTTGTGAGGTGCTTGGAAAAGAAGTTAATGGTCCTGTAGAGAAACAAGACAAACCACATTAAGAAGTGTGATAAGAGGTATGATTATCAAGTAGATCCAAAGTGTAAAAAACCTTAAAAGGCATGCCATGTGTGGTTCCTTCCCTTAGGTCGTTATCAGAGTTGTTGAAGCGTCCTCATTTGATGGAGGAAAGATTGATTGCAACTTTGGCTGATGACTGGAAGTGTTCTGTGAGGTGCTTGGAAAAGAAGTTAATGGTCCTGTAGATAAACAAGACAAACCACATTAAGAAGTGTGATAAGAGGTATGCCTAACAAGAAGATCCGTATGCCTAACAAGAAGATCCGAAGTGTAAAAAACCTTAAAAGGGAGGTCAACTCGCTACGAAAGTTTCAATTGTGTCCTACATATGACACAATGAACATCACATAATCCAGAAGGCAATACAAGTATTGGGCAAAAAGGTCAGGCAAGCTCTTGTATTATTCTAGATTAAATATCCCTTACTAAGTTTAGGCTTTAAGTCGAATCTTAAAGTTTTGGAAGAGGTTTGTTGCCTTCAATCAATTTGAAATTTCCAGATTGCCAGCTTCTGGAGTTTTGGTTTTGTGGCTAATGTGTGTTCCTTCCTATGCGCAGGGCCTGCAACATTGTGTGGTTGCCTTGCTAACAAGGTAGGATAGCCATGCCAGTATCTTATGGGCCATATTGGCATTGGCTTGGCATTTTTGCATATAGTTAAAGAGGTCATCTTGGCTTTCATGCAGGTGCTTCAGAAGGTTGGGTCAAAGATATGTTGCAATCCCATGTCTTGGAGATATATCAATCTTCGCGCTTGTGGTGTCTCCTTTCTGCATAGCCATGGCCCTGTGGTGGGCCTTGCACCGGCAGGTGTTCTACGCATGGACTATTCAGGATATCTTTGTAAGTGTTCAACAGGATCTTTACTGGTTTATCTTATGGTTTTCCTGTGATAAAAAATGCAGGGCATGCTGTTATAAATGATTTTAAAGGTCACATGATATTGGATTCACCCTTGTGTTTTCGATTGTGGCAGGGTATAGCATTCATGATAACAGTCCTTCAGATGGTTCGGCTGCCAGAAATTAAGGTGATACGTTATCGAGAGGCCAAAGGTTTATGGCAGTGGTACTCGTTTGCTTTAAATTTCTCAAAGTTGACGTTTTTATTGGGTGCAATCAGGTGGCAACAGTGTTATTGAGTTGTGCTTTCTTTTACGATATTTTCTGGGTCTTAATATCACCCCTAATCTTCCATGAAAGTGTCATGGTTGTGGTAAGTTCTAAATGATATTATGATGATTCGTTTTGGTCTCATGCTTTCTCAATCCTGTGAGAACTAGGGCATGTTTTCTTTGACAGGTTGCTAGAGGTGATAAGAGCGGAGAAGGCATTCCCATGCTTTTGAAAATCCCCCGTCTTTCTGATCCATGGGGTGGTGAGAGCATGATTGGGTTTGGGGACGTCATTTTGCCTGGGCTGCTCATATCGTATTGTTTGAGGTGAGCTGTAGGCTTATATGTAGGCTTTCCACAGGTGTGGTATTGATGTGTTGGGTAACCATCAAGAGTTTGTTCTCACATTTGAAGTTCATGGAAAACTTTGCAGGTATGACTACATGTTGAAGAAAAGCTTGGTGAGAGGATACTTCTTATACTCCTTCGTGGGTTATGGCGTTGGTAAGTGTGGCATTACCTTGTGTCTGTCTCAATGATGCAAGACTTATTACCAAATTGCCCTCGTTTTTGTGTGGGTTTATGTGTGTACGTTGGGTGCGGGACACAAATAGATATGTAGAAGGGTGTCTACCTGGTCTGCTTCTTGATGCCAATCACTGCTTTTGCATGGTTGGGACGCAGGTCTTTTCTTAACAGATGTTAGTTTGGTTCTAATGGATGGACATGGCCAGCCAGCTCTGTTGTATTTGGTTCCTTGCACTCTTGGTATGTCGGTCAAAATTTTCAGTGTCATTTCTTATACCTGGGAGTTCTGTGTTGCCTGGCCTGCTTTAGGCATTTGATGAAGTGCCTCCCTGCTCTTTTCTGTTTTGAATTGGTATGCAGGTGTTGTCATGCTTTTAGCGTGGTACCGTGGTGAATTTAAAGACATGTGGATGACAGAAAAAAACAGGGAGGTTATTGAAAAGGAAGATCCTGTCAACTCTATCTGAGTGTCTTATCGTTTGTTACAGTAAGGCATGCAATAAATTTGACAGACAGGTTTGGGTCTGGCATGTGAATAGCACTTGACATGTCTTAGTGTCTTGGTCTCTGGTAAAGGCCTCGTGGTTTGAAGTGTGAATCAACACTGTATCTTCCATGGACTTTTTTGATCCTCATGTGAATACTCCAGAGATACTTGAAACTTCTGCCAGTGCAATCATATTTTTATCCTGGCTCTTCCAAGGTCTACACCGATCGAAGGCTTCTACTGAATGGAAGAAAAGCAAGCATTTGTGTGAACTGCCATGATATGGATGCAACTTGACAACTTCACGAGTGGTATTAAGGATGCCATGTTGAAACTAGCCAATGACCATGCGCCGGAGGGGGGCAGAAAGCGAAACATATATTTGTTTATTAGTGAATCTTGCCGAGTTACACTAACAACTGACATAATTGTTTACTAGTAAATCTTGCAATACTAGTGAATCTTGCAACTTTGTGGCTTTGTTGTCATCTTATATATCATGTTGTCATTTTAGTCAGAATTACACTTCATTTATCGTTCAATTAGACAAAGAAAGGGATTAGTTGGTGGCAATGCCCAACCAGACTTCAGGAATTAGAAAATTTGCTGAAGTTACCTAGAAAAATTAATTCCAAATCTTTTTGTAAGGTAGACAAAATAAGGAATTCTAAGTTTAATTCTCTGATTCAATTGTGAAAGTTGCAAAGTTTGTAAGTTTGTAGCAGATATTGGATGAGGCCACAGCAGATACTGGAGGAGTTAAAATTATATGTTTGCCTGCACCAAATGCATAAATCAAAATAGGCACACGCAAGCTTATTTTGTAAGGTAGACAGCTATGATGTGAAGTACAGCTTAGGTTTTTATACCTCTGCACGAGCAGCTAGTAAAAAGCACTATACTATTTCAGGACAAAAAATGCTGTTAATGGTTGTGTTCTTGATATAAAGCTTGAGCATGCGCTGTGGCTTGAAACGTTACCATGGACATGTCCCCACATGTTTTGCAAGTAGGATGTCTATTTGTGAAAAGTTACCATTGACAACAAATAAAGTGGATCGTTAATAATGAAGTGCAAAAGTAAGGGTGTAATACACATAAGGCCAACACATCTAGAAAGTCAAACTATGCCCTTTGTGGTTGGTCATACTAGTTAGGGTTATTACTTATTGCTAAGTAGCCTTGCAAGGTTATTGATATTTCTTAATGACCTTGTAATTACTTTCTTGGATTATAAAAAAAACCAAGGAATTGAGCTCAATGCATATTGCATATTGATTGAAATCCATGAAGCCTGGTATCGTAGTACCTTGAAGCACTCTCACATCTTCGAGAGGAGGCATAGCATAAGAGCATGCGGTCTCATTTGTCAAGTTGACTTGTAGGTTGAATTAAGAAAACCAAAGGTTTCTTTTTTCTCTTTTGGTTTTCTTATCCAAGTGTTCTATTCTAATTTCTTCATTTGTACATTATAAGCTTCATTACGGTCTTTTCCTTATTGCTATATCTTTATGCTTTTTCCTATATACTTATAGGTGTGAGAAATGGGAGGGAATAAACATTTGCAATGTTCCCATGTGAATTAAGTCTGAAGAGAACTTGCACACAAAATCTTTTTATGCCATACTTGGTGATATTAGCTATTTCTTCTATCTTTTGAACATAGAGTGTTTGGTATTGTGCTAGGAAACCTTACGATTAAAAATAACTTTCTTTTTTATGTGGTATGCATGAAAGATAGTATAATGCACAAAGTTTTTCATGTTTGCTACTAGGTTTTAATAAGACTTTTTCCATCTTTCTAATTTGTCATAAATTTAGCTAAATAGAGTGGAAGAGGATGACGTGGTTAAGTGGAAGAGAAATGATGTTTGTTTATAGAGGTGGTGCCAAATGAGCACCAACTTTGGAAGTACATTATTTCCCTTGACACTAAAGAAGGAGATGCATTGTTAGCTCATAGTGACCCACATGGACAAACTCTAGTTGTGCTTGTTAACAATAATTATAAAATATGGAATTGCTTGCTTTCAACCTATGCAATAGAGGTAAGAATTTAACACCTTTTTTCTATATTACATATTGAACTAGTGTGGGATGTATGACCATGTCACGTATGGACAACATATTAAGCCATTTCTTGCATTTGTTCTATATGTAGCCACCAATGTGTAGGGTGCATGACCATGTCACGTATGGACAACATATTAAGCCATTTCTTGCATTTGTTCTATATGTAGCCACCAATGTGTAGGGTGCATGACCATGCCATGTTTATGCTTCTTATGGAGGATGTACTGCCTCCCATAATTATGCTTACATCATCAAGAAAAATCTAAATTTAAGTTGACAAGCTCAAGGGAGGGCCTTGCATTTCGTATTTTGGATCCTTTGCATTAACATAATATAACTGGTGTTAAGTGTGCATCTTTATAGTACTGTTGTTGAACAGGAAAAATCACTATTCCATACTATCAATGTAAAATTTCCATACACCCACTTGCTAAATTGCACTCCGTTAATATTATTAAAGTTATAGGAATGGATAAGGTTTTCCCATTGTTATCTCCTTAATTACTAGATGCTCTTGTTTTAAAGCTTCCAATTTCATTGGAGCTTTCATTTGTGCTAAAAGTTTGGATGACTATTGCTTCCACTTGATTAATTCCATCTAGAGCTATATAATTCTTATTGTGTACTTTGTTTCTTCTTCTTCTTTTTGATTATCGTATGATTGTTGGAAGAAGGCACATATATTATTGTGATGTATTTCATCCTCAAGTTACACATCTTAGCTATATGGCATTCATTTATGCATTTACTACATGCTTTGGGAAAATGAATGATGATTAGTCTCCCACTCACAACCACCAAAAAATGGGGGAAATTTGGTGGCATTAACTTCACTTACTTCCATACGACATACTTTTCAAATAGTTGATAACAAAAGATAAATGAAATATAATTTTGTTCCTTTTCAAGTTATTGTAAACTTGGCAAGTCTTCTTTATTTTCTTTATTTTCTTTATTGATGTCACTTTTTTGAAGAAAAATAAGTGTTTGTGGACATAGAACATCATGCTACATAGAACACACCCTTTAAGGCATCCAAAGTACAATCAAATAGTAGTTGTGGACAACACTTGAATAGGCTCAAAGTTGTGGACAACACTTGAATAGGCTCAATGTGAAGCTCCCTTGAAAGCCAATTTTTTAGTTTTTTAAAATTAAGATTATCATACAAGCCTAATATCAATGATGCCTTATGTTCAAGTCAATAGCTTACCTTAGCCTTACCTAAGCATGTCCCGTTGGGTTTTGCCTTAGAAACACAATCTGCAACTTCTTATGTCTGTCCTGTCTTCACTGGAATGCTCCTTGCAAAAGGGGTGAAGGGAGAGCTCTCTATGACTTGATGGAGACAACAAGAGATCCGTCTTCATTGCGGTTCTCTCTCACAAAAGGTAGGGAAGAAGAGGAAGCTAAATAAAGCCTATAATCAAATCTATATAGCATGCATCCATCAAGCAAGCAAGATCCAAGAACATGCAAGAAAGAAGAGGGAAGAAGGAGAGCTCACAAGAAGACTATTGCAAGGGGGAATGATGATGTATTGCTTATTGTAAAAAAGTGACTTATATACAAGTGACTAATTTTTACACTAGGTTGACCAAACTTAAAGAATGCTGCGGCCTCTATTACTACTCTTAAGCAACTATATACACTAAGTATGTAGACTTTCCCTATTTGACATTAAGCTCATGATAAGTCTGCTTTATACGTTCTATAGCGACGTCTTATACAAAAGTTACAATAATTAAGTGTCTGTTTATAGGGGTAAGATGGAAAGTGCCTTATGGTAGGTCGATAAGTAGGTGAAACCATGTTAACCAATGGAGTGGTTAACATAATATACTCCCCTTCCTAATGGTGAATGCATTCTTGCATCACCCAAGTCGATGGTGAGGATGTTATAGGGAAGTGGATGGTATGGATGGTCGAGGATACACCATGGAGTTGGTGGTTGAGGTTAAGTGGCTAGCCGTAGTAGATGCATGGTAAAGTGATGGGTAGCTTTGGGCAGCCCTGATGGTAGCATGCAACTTGGTTAGGTGGCATGTAAAGTGATGTGAAGCTTTGGGCAACAAGCAACTTGTTGAGGCGGCATGCAAAGTGATAAGGGATGTAGAGGTTCTTCATGTCAGGCCTCGGTTGATTGTGGAAGTGGTGTGGACCCTTCAATATCATGTAGTTAGTAAAAGTGGTCCACACCTTCTAATGGGTAGAATGAGTTCCATGAACCCATGGAATGATTGACATAGGTAGATGGAGGTCCAGGATGTATTGGCACGGTAGGGTATTATGCCTGAATCTAATAGCGGGATGCCTAGATATTGGGCTTTTGTGTGATGAGTACATTAGCCAGAGCAAGGTTTTGTTGGTGTTGAATTGGAGTAGAAGCAGAGAATATAGGCATGGAAGCTTGTTGTTGGAGGTACCTACAAGGGCAAGGGTTCTCTAGGCGATGGGTCACACCATGGGCCATGTTTGCATCCACTATGGTTCCCCTATCTAGAGATGTACCTGCTAGAGGGTTGGCGTTGACGAGGTTAATTGCAAGAGCATGTGTTTGTATGTGCTATGAGATGCAAGAAGTGAAAAAATTGTGATGCTTGTTATGAAATTTGCAGGTGAGGTGCATGGGCAAGGGGTAGAAGGTGTGCCCGTATGGGTATACTTCTTCTACATGAAGATGTCTCCCAACTCAACTACTTTTTTCGACTCTACTGTGCTTTCATTGACATTTACTTGATATCCCTTTTCTTGGGGAGTCAAGATTAGTACTTTGTTTGAGGCAGAGGGTGGATGTTTTTTTTTTGGTGCAAAGCTATACCCATAATTATAAATGGAGCTGGGCAACCTTTGGAGGCTGGAGGGGTTTAGCATTGTCGAGCACTTGTGATAGAGGCAAGGTGGGTTGAATGGAGGGTGTTTGGAGAAGGCCCATGCGATGGGTCAGGATAGGCTTGCATCTGCCATGTGTCCTTTATCTAGAAATATACTTGGAGGGTTGTCGATGATGAGCCTTGATAAAAATTCGTGAAAGAATAGTACCTATGTGTGTAATACATGCAGAGCCTATGTATATATTGTAGGTGATGTGCATGGGCCAAGGTTAGCCCATGTAGAAGCTTCTTCCGAGGTAAAACTCCAACACTCTACTTTTTTTGACATTTATTCGTCTACTTTGTTCGATTCTTACACATGGTTTGAGATAGGGAATTGGATGTTAATGTGTGTAATGAGGCTCGCTGATAAGGTGGGTGTGATTGAGGTTGGGTTCTCCATGAGAATCAAAGAATTTAACACCCAGGCTAGTAGGAACATGGAAAAACTGACTTGTGGGGCTCAAAATAGGTTCCACATTTACAAATATATTGACTTCTTTAAAAATAGCTAGCTTTATTGGACGTGCAAGCCAATATACCTAAAAATAGGTGTAAACCTTGAACCTTATAAATATGTACAACTCTTATAAAATCAAATATGCACAAGGGAGCTTTCACATGTCCCAATAAATATATACATCGACAATAAATATCGATGATACCCAAAATGAAATAATGGCGTCGTGCGTTGTCACAAAATCAAATAGAATTCCGCTTGATACCCAAAATCTAGTGTCTCAAAATTTTCATGACCACCACCACTAGCTCACCTCCATTATCCAATCTAAGGATTTGCACTTACAACAACTATGCTAATCAATTAATAAAATAATTGTAAAAAATACAAATAACCATACTAAACTCATAACATCAAGATGATGTAACCAACACTCCCACGCATGTACGAAATCACCCGCACATGCAGAAAATGAGTTACGATCACTCAAAAAGAGAAATACATCCCAATCTAAATTTGTCTAGGAGAATTCATAAATAATGGGAACCATGGAAATATAAAATTCTATGAATTAACTCCTCACATAACATGCCCTAGGTGTGATAAGAAATTGTCCTTAGCTGTCACAAATTTATAAATAATCATCATGGTGCAATCAAGGATGGATAGGCATCGAGGGCATGATCAGGTAGCCATTAAGATTCTTAGATGGGGTGGCCTTTCTAATTCAGTAAATATCTGTGATAAATATTACCTTTTCTTGTGGTTGGAATTCCTAGCAAAAAGGGTTAATAGTACAAGAATATATTCAAGAAAGGAATATCTATTTATTATGAATTAGTTTCATGCTGGAATGATATGTGAATAGAAAATTGGAGTAAAAGATTGGCATCTTCAATGGGTGGTTTATGTACTATAAAATAAAATGTGAAAGTTGTTAGTCTATAATCCTTTAAGAACATGTGTATGAAGTGTGATAAATGTCTTTTCAGGTGGGAGGTGAGATTTAAGATAATTTAAATGAGTAAGAAAATCTTCGTGGGGTGATTGTGAAATCATCTTTGATTCCGTATCCTCGAATGATTTCGTGTTGTTGCATGAGGTGACAAAATCAAATGTTGGGAGGAAAGATGTTTGTTTGCAAATAGGGATGATGACAAAATAACCTTCATGATTGTGTATCCAAATCTTCGACCATTCATCTTTCGGTTTATCTTTTGAAGATTCGTAGAGAGCAATGCGTCAACAAGCGAGTCGGAGCCATTCTGCCATAAGTTGTAGGAGTTCGGATGGTTAACTAGGATTATCAGGAGATGGGCAAGTTGTTTTAATGTGTACTAGATATTCTAACAAAAAGAAACTCGCAAGTGTGTTAGTTTTAAAAAGAAACAATAAATAATTTACTTGATGGTGGCTCAATTGAAATGCATAACTAAATGGTAACATGCCCAATTCTTCTAGGAAATGTTTAAGGAAAAATTTGGTATTTTTTAGGCTAAAAATAGCTAATTTAGGTGAAAATATGGATTTTTCTAGGCCAAAAAGGAGTTTTATAATTTTTAGAAAATTAACTGAAGAGGAAAAATAATTTCCTCAAAATAACTTGTGGGGATCAGAATACTGTCCACTTATATATATATGTCGACTTCTTAAAAAATACCTTACTTTATTGGATGTGCAAGCCAATCTACTTAAAAATAGGTGTAGACCTTGAACCTTATAAAATATGTATCTCTTATAAAATCAAATATACACAAGGGAGCTTTCACATGTCCTAATAAATATATACATCGATAATAAATATGGATGACGCCCAAAATGATCTACAAAATCAAATAGTATTCCATTGACACCCAAAATCAAATGTTGCAAAATCTTCATGAACCACCATCAGCTTGCCTCCATTATCCAATCTAGGGATCTATACTTACATCAACTATGGCAATCAATAAATAAATTAGTTCATTCAAAAAATGAAAATAACCATACAAAACTCATAACATCAAGATGATGCAACCAATACTCCCGTGCATGTATGGAATCACCTGTGTACGCATAAAGTAAGCTACAATTACACACCGATCATATCAGACACAACTAACTCTAGCATATAAGACACAACTGCATAGCTACATGGATCATGCCTCCTAACATTTACTAGTGTGACTTTATAGTGTCTCCTTGCATTTACTAGTGTGATTTTACAGTGCCTCCTAACATTTATCACTACAAGAGGTGGGGCCATTATCCACGCCTTTTTCGACGCTTTAGAACTAAGCTTAAAATCCTCGAAACGTCGAAATACGCGTGGAAAAAAGCGTCAAAATGGAAACGTCGATATATGCGTCGATACACGCGTCAAAAAAACCATCTAAATAAACATGTTTTCCACTCTTGTTTTTGACGGGCTTTTCGAGGACGACTATTTCGACTGACATTTTGACTGCTATTTTGACTTCTATTTCAACTACTATTACAACGATTATTTCGATGGATGCAGGAAACTTTCGACGATTTTTTCGACGGATGTAGGAAAGTTTCGACGCTTCGGATGCATGAAAGTTTCGACGCTTATTTCGACGCATGCAGGTATTAAATTTTTTTTTTTGGCATAATGGTGCATTTAGTTGTAGTCTTGTAGTTGGATGCACAATTATGCCAAACTTATAGAGTACCAAAGGTAACTGTACTCTGATGTGAAGAACGAAGTGAATTTGTTAGAAAAGTTGGAGTGCCATAACGTTTTTGACATTACAAAGTAGGTACATTGTACACAAGTTCAAACAATGGCCAAATTATATTGCAAGATGTGAAATTTACATATCAAGCTCTGACGAGATAAGCCAAACTTACATAAAGTAGTTGTATAAAATTGCATACAAGCTATACTCGATGACCAAAATTGCATAAAGTAGTTGCATACAAGCTATACAACCTCAAACAAAGATGTGAGCTAACCAAAATATGTATGTACAAGAGGAAAGACATGGGCAAGGCCACTCTATGCGGAGCCCTTACTCATGGTCAGCGTGCCAAAACCATACAAGACACTTTTTTTGGTATTCAAAACAACGATCTAACATGACATGGCATGGCAAAGCAAGTATACAAGTCATAAGGTTAAGGCTTGCCGCACTTACCATATCTGCAATGCGCCCCCAATTGAGGTTGGCGCCTTCTTGCTCAAGCTTCTCCAAAAGAAAGTACGTGTTATGTGGCGGCGAGCAATGTGCTCCAATTGAGTCTAAAAGTATCAAAACAACAAGATAAGCATTGATACTTTACAAAGTAGACATAACATCAAATGAAACATACAAGATAGGCATTGGTACTTACAAAGTAGACATGGAAAGCGTCCCAACAGCAGTCGCTTCCAAGGTGAGAGCTTCCTACACTCTCCATTCGGGCTTTTGCCGCATCCTCTTGTTGCTTGTAGTGTTGGGGATTTCTTGCATGCTTTTGCTTCTCCTCATTATTCCAATCCTCAGTGTGCTAATGTACCAAGGCTTCTCATTCCCTGCCTTCACTCTCCTAGTCACATCTCCCCGCCAATGTTTCATGACGTCCACCATGTGGTCCTTTATCCACCTTATGGGGACGACATCACTACGACCGGCTTGTACTTGTTCTTGATTTGATTAATGACTCTGTCTTTCTTATCTTTATCCAACTTTGGCCATAAAGTCATAAAGTCATTAGCAAAGACAATGTGACAAAGCTCGCGGATGCGGCTCTTCATCTCTTGCCCGACATCATCCAAAACCACATTGCCATTGACAATTGTGTAATATTTTTTCCCATCGGCGGTGGGGCGGCGGGTGTGGGTTGTGTCGAAATGTCGTGTGATGATCGCGAGCGTGGAGTGCTTTTGGCGCTAGATGGGGAAGGACGCTCATGTGGGGGCGTAGACCCATCCGTGCCCCCACTTGGACAACAACCGCCTTCACCTCCACCTCCACCTCCACCACTCGAGCGTTGTTCTCTACGAGTGTTGGTGGACGAGTGACCTGAGGGAGGGGTTCTGCCCGCTCTTCGTGTGGGGTTTCTACAAGTGAACTAGGGTTAGAGGTGGTGGTGCCCGATGATGGTGCGTCGAAGTGCACTCCCTTCTCCCAAAATATTGTTGTGCCAAAGCTCTTTGCTTGGGCGTGGCTTGTGCTAAAAAATCCATAAACTGGTCAGGCGACATGGCATATGGAGAGAAGGATGGAGAGTAAGCCAGTGTCTCATCATCTAGAGTACGGGACATGGCATATGGAGAAAAGGATGGAGAGTAAGCCAGTGTCTCATCATCTAGAGTACGGGACATGTTTCTACACACACATAACAAAGCCCACATGGGCACTTGAATAAGAGCATACACATGAATAAGAGCATAACAAAGCCCACATGGGCACTTGAATAAGAGCATACACATGAATAAGAGCATACATCTCACAATACACAACACACGCACATGCAACCAAGAGGAGAGGGGAGGGAGGGAAAAGAAGGAGGCAAACCTACTTGAGTGGTAAGGAGATGGAGAAGAGCTTGGGAGAGAGAGAGAACCTGCAAAACTAAGAACAAAAAAAAAACAAAAAACATTCATTATCCCTCAACACATACACACACACACATCTCACAACCAAGAGGAGAGGGGAGGGAGGGCAAAGAAGGAGGTGAAATTGCTTGGAAGGTAAGGAGGTGGAGAAGAGCTTGGGAGAGAGAAAGAACCTGTAAAACAAAGAACAAAAAAAAAAACCAAAACATTCATTATCCCTCAACCCTGATACACACACAACTCATAAATAAGAGAAGAGGGGAGGAAGGGCAAAGAAGGAGGCGAACCTGCTTGAGTGGTAAGGAGGTGGAGAAGAGCTTGGGAGAGAGAAAGAACCTGTAAAACAAAGAACAAAAAAAAAACCAAAACATTCATTATCCCTCAACCCTGATACACACACAGCTCATAAATAAGAGAAGACGGGAGGAAGGGCAAAGAAGGAGGCGAACCTGCTTGAGTGGTAAGGAGGTGGAGAAGAGCTTGGGAGAGAGAGAGAACCTGCAAAACAAAGAACAAAAACATTCATTATCCCTCAACCCTGATACACACACATCTCACAAAAACCAAGAGGAGAGGGGAGGGAGGGCAAAGAAGGAGGCAAACCTGCTTGAGTGGTAAGGAAGTGGAGAAGAGCTTGGGAGAGAGAGAGGACCTGCAAAACAAAGAAGAAAGCAAAAAAGCAAGAAAATTACCCCTAATTAAACACACATACATTTTACAACACATGTACATGTAACCAAGAGGATAGGGGAGTGAGGGAAAAGGAGGCATACCTGATGAGGAAGCAATACACATGCGTGTAAAAAAAATGCAAAAAAAGCAAGGGTATGTTTTATTGTAAAACCTGTAGCGTCATAAGGGTCGAAAAAATAAATTTCCCACGGTTATTTTGACGGACTTTTCAATGCTTTTTTCTTCCATCATTTCGACGCTGTTTTCCACGGTTATTCCCACGACTTTTTCAATGCTTATTTTGACAATCGCTACTTTTCATTCAAATTCAAAATCTTTCCAGATCCTTCGTGCCCCCGACATTTCAAATTACCTATCACCGACTACCACCCTCCACAAATACTTAAGGGAGGATTCCCCTCCAAAAATAAGCATTCGTTTCCATTACAAATCAATATGGAAACCATGGATGACGCCACACCCTCAAATTTTTTTGATTTAGAGGAGAAGACACTTTGCCCATGTACTCGTTAAATACCAAGTGGCTTAATGTCGATGAATTTGCAATGATCATACAAAAAAATGGAGAATATTTCCAGTGGAGCGATTGGAACATTTAATTAATGGCAATGCACGCTTCAACAATGATGAACCAGTGGATATCCGGCCTGAACGATGGAGACCAACAAGAGTAGCCGCAAACGAGGTGATCCCACAACATGAGGAACTTGAGGCAGATTCGGAGCAAATACTAGAACATGACATGATAAATGCCTTACGCGATGGAACATAAGATTGAGGTTTGGAACATGAGATTGAGGTTTGGAACACGAAGGGGTAGAAGAAAACACACGACGTGTGGAATATGCTTCCCAAGAAGAGAAAAAGCTATGCAGGCTTGCTCGTCTCCTCCCACTATATTGTGGAGCACATGTGTCTCTTTTATGCACTTGCCTATCCGTATTGAAGTTGCAATCGATTTTTGGTGGATGGTCTGATACAAGCGTATCAAAACTTTTTGTGTAAATGATGATATCATATGCAATTAGTGAGTTATGTACCTTTATATGCATTTTCTTAGCCTGACTATTTTGTGTAACAGCTTATTGAAACATCTAATATTGCCAGAAGATAATGAGATGCCAGTGGACCGTAGTCAAGTAAAAGCAATGTTGCACTCGATTGGCATGGACTACAACACACACCATGCTTGTCCAAACGAATGTATTCTTTATTGAGGTAAGAATATAACAACGTAGTACAATGTCCGCATTGTGGTACATCAAGATATAGACAAGATGTGCAAGGAGAAAGGGTACCAGCAAAAGTTTTATGACACTTTTCCATCATCCCTCGGAGTAAAACAATGTTCAAGTGGAAATCCATTGCAGGATTGATGACTTGGCACTGTACCACTAGGTCCACGGATGGTGTTATGTGCGTGCCCGCCGCAGATTCCCTTGCATGGAAGCACAGAGAAGTGGGTAGCTTTTCAGGAGGAGGCTCGCCATATTCGACTCGGACTAGTGATGGATGGAGTGGATCTATTTGGTCTCTACAAAGTTCATCATGGAGTACATGGCCTATTTGTGTAGCTAACTATAATCTTCCACCATGTATAGTGATAAAAAAAGGGCATCTTTTATTGTCTTTGATAGTTCCTAGAAAGTACAAGGTGAAGAACATGGATGTGTATTAAGCCCCTTAGTTGAGGAGCTTTGAGTTCTATGGGAGGGCATTGAAGTTCATGATATTTCCAAGAGGTTTGGATAACGTGCACTAACATTGAGAGGAATACTTATGTGGACTATGCATGATTGGCCTAGCTATGGAAAGTGCTGAGGTAATATTGTAGCTTGTTAACATATTATGTTAATTCATGATTGGCATCCAAACTTACCTGCTACAATATTTCTTGATGTTCTACAAGGCTTTCAGTGTCAAGGTATAATGGATGTCCATTATGTGGGGTCGCAACTTGAGGCTCGATACTCAAAGTCTATGAAGAAGATAGTATACAAGGGCCACAAGAAGTATCTCCCAGTGGACCATCCTTTGCATGAGGGATTTCTAGGGAGATCTCCTCGCATATGGAAGAGCAGTGATATTGGAGGACCTTATGGGAGGTGGATCCAACCTGTACACCTCCAAGAATGAAGCGTCTATCCATTTTCCAACAATTTCCATACTGGAATGACCTTCTAGTGAACCATCTTCTTGACCCAATGCACATTTTCAAGAATATAGCCGAGGTGCTTTGGAAAACCATCACAGGAGCAAAGGAGAGCAAGGCACAACGAGATGATTTACAAGAGGTTCAACACATGCACCACTTATGGGCCCAAAATAGAGCACATGGAAAGGTGAAGCTACCAAAAGCACCTTGGGTCATGACAAAGGAAGAGCAACGGCGTGTAAAGAAGTGCATTAGTGAGTTTTGTACAGGCTATAGGATGCATGCATTGCTTGAAGGGAGCATTTACAAAGGAAGATGAGCTTAGTGGCTTGAAGAGTCATGATTGGCACAAATTCTTGCAATTTGTGCTTCCTATAGCCTTCCTATAGCCATCAAGGATTGCCTCAACGATGACATTGAAAAGATGCAGGGGAGAAGAGAGCTTGAGCTCTTGCAAGCACACACACACGCACAAAACCCTAAAAGAGAACACACAAGGTGAGAGGCTAAAAATCTTCTTCTTCTTCACACAACACTCAACACACCATATACAAAGATAAGAGTACACCCATATGAAAAGGTACTTAACCAAATACATACTAGGGTTCTCTATAGTGTGAACCCAACTAAATGAGTTGGCGCTATAACTATGGAAGAGTCTCTAGAATGGCTGTCACACAGCCTGTCATCCCACTGGCCGCATATCACCCATGATCTCACCAACCATGCCAGTGGTGTAAGTATGGGACCTATCCCCCAGGCGGGTCATCAGTGTCCACCGCCTCACTAGATGAGCTCGATATCTCAACACTCCCCCTCGAGCTCAACTCCATCTCATGTACACCAACAAGCGAAGCCCTGAATCTGCGGAGCTTCTCTCTGTACCCAATGCTTTGGTGAAGATGTTAGCGACCTGATCCTGTGTGCTGACATAAACAAGGTCAACGTCTCCTGCCAAAACCTTCTCTTTGACAAAATGGTAGTGGACCTCTATATGCTTCATGCGAGCATGAAAAATTGGGTTCCTGGACAACTGTATACTGCTAATGTTATCACAGAAAATGACAACTTGTCTATCCACTGATAGACCCAAATCTGCAACAAGTAGCTTTCTCAACCAAGCTACCTCACATGCTGCCATAGCATCACCTCTATACTCGGCCTCTGTATTGGATAGAGCAACCATAGGCTGCTTCTTGCTCCTCCAAGTCACAGCAGCACCTCTATACTCGGCCTCTGTATTGGATAGAGCAACCATAGGCTGCTTCTTGCTCCTCCAAGTCACAGCAGCACTCCCCCAAAGAAAACATGAAGCCACTAGTAGATCTTCTATCTGAGACACTACCAGCCCAATCAGCATCTGTATACCCATGTACACATATCTCTGTCCCAGTTTCATAAAATAGTCCACAATGCAAAGTAGACCTCACATACCTCAGTATGCATCTCAATGCATCCAAATGCGGCTTTCGAGGAACCTGCATAAACTGAATCACCAACCCAACAGCATAGCTCAAATCTGGCTTGGTGATCATCATGTAGATCAAGCTTGCTACTATGCGCTTATCCATAGTAGGATCCTCCAAAATCTCTCCTGAATCTGCACTCAACTTGCCATTCTGATCCAATGGCACTGAGTAGGCTTACAGCCTGTCATACTATACTTGGACAACATGTCCAAGCCATACTGTCTCTGCAGTAATCCAATACCATGTGGTGACCTAATCACCTCAATGCCCAAGAAATATCTGAGCTCCCCTAGATCCTTCATCTCAAACTTCTGTCTAAGCAAGATCTTTACATCAAAGATCTCTGCATCATGGTCCCTCGTTAATGATCAAGTCATCTACATAGATGACAACAAGCACAACCCCTCTATCACTACTGTGTCTCACATACAGCGAGAAATCTGCATTGGCTACATGAAAGCCAATAGTGACAAGATATTCAGAAATCTTGTCAGACCATGCTCTTGGTGCTTGTTTTAAGCCATACAAGGCTTTCTTCAACCTGCAAACATGCTCAGGGTGACTCACATCCTCATAACCAGGTGGCTGCAACATATACACCTCTTCCTGCAAATCCCCATGCAAGAATGCATTCTTTACATCCATCTGATGTAAAGACCATTGCTTTGACGCAGCCACTGCTATCACAACTCTCACTGTTGCCATCTTGGCAACTGGGCTAAAAGTTTCCTCATAATCAATGCCATATGTCTGCGCATATCCTTTGGCTACCAATCTAGCCTTGTACTTGCTTATGCTTCCATCACTGTTATGTTTTACTTCGGTACACCCACTTGCATCCAATGGCTTTCTTGCCTTCAGGAAATTGCACTAAATCCTAAGTCTCATTTCCATATAGTGCATCCATCTCCTCATCCATAGCTTTCTCCCAACACACATTTCCAACAGCCTCATCAATGCATGTGGGCTCGATAACTTATACAACTTTTGCCATGTATGCATAGGGATGTGCCACATAACCATCATAGGTAAACCTCTGCACAGGATTCTTCACTCTCCGAGATCTTCGCAGCTTTGCATTCATGGCTTCCATAGCCTTCTTTACACCAGGTGTTCTCATAGCTGGTATCCTAAGATCCTCATCAAGGCTCATCTCTGAGCCACTAGACTCTCCATCAACATGAGAATGCCCTGCAGAAATGTCAGGCATACTAAGGGACTCAATCACTTTCTCTTTGCCTTTATGAGATGTACTAATCACATTTGCAGGACTGGTATTATGATGCAACCTGCCACTCCATGGTCTATCAACTGAACCACTAGATGGACTCTCCTGGTCCACTCAAAGACTGTGATTGCTGACTTGCATCTGTGCAACCACATTTTCACTCACATCAGCCCCAACAGCTTCTTTTTCAGCAGCATACCAGCTGCTCATCTCATTAAAAACGCCATCCTTGCTAACCCTCAACACATGTGTAGCAGGGTTATAACACCTGTATCTCTTTTGCTTAAGGGAATATCCAATAAACACACATTTTTTAGCTTTTGGATCCAGCTTAGTTCTCAGCTCAAATGGCACATGCACATATGCAATGCATCCAAAGACTTTCAGATGAGACAAATCAGGTTTTCTGCCCTAGTAAACCTCTCCTTTGGAGTTACATCATGTATGGCTACAGTTGGAGTCCTGTTCATGATGTAAACTGCTGTAGAAACAGCCTCAGCCCAATAGCTATGCGACATATTCTTCTCTCCCATCAATGCTCACGCAATCTCAGCAATGTACCTGTTTTTTCGCTCAGCAACTCCATTTTGCTGCGGAGTGTATCTGCATGTAAACTGTCTCCGAATACCATTCTTCTTCAAAAATTCAGAGAACTCATTAGAGAAGTACTCTCCCTCTCCATCTGACCTTAGGCACTTTATATATTTTCCCTGTTTGCTTTTCAACCATAACTCTGAAATTCTGAAAATGAGTGAACACCTCACCCTTCTCCTTCATGAAGTATACCCACACTTTCCTTGTGTGGTCATCAATAAATGTCACATAATACCTGCAGCCTCCCATAGACAAGGTCTTCGTAGGACCCCATACATCTAAATGCACAACATCTAGTGCATTTCTGCTCACATTTCTGTCACGTGGAAATACATGCTTTGTTTGCTTTCCAAATTGGCATGCTTCACATATTTTCTGCATACCTTCAACTTTAAACTTTGGCAGTCCTGTCACAATTCCTTTAATCTGCATAGACTTCATTCTCTGCACATTCACATGTCCAATTCTTTTATGCCAAATTTCTATGTCTGCAACAATTCTTAAACCATTTGCAAACATCGCAACACTCACTTCAGGCATGTTTACATTCAATGTAAACATTCTGCCCACTTTGTTGCCTTTTGCAACCAACCAACCTCCTGCACTTTGTTGCCTTTTGCAACCAACCTCCTGCACTTGTCTTTAAAGTCTTCAACATAACAACCATCATGGTTAAACCGAACCTGCAAACCCTGCTTAATCATCTGGCCAACTGGAACCAGATTCTTTGTTATGTTTGGAACATGAAGTATATCTGCAAGGTACTTCACTTTGCCATCCTGCATAGACAATGGCACATCTCCAACATGGGCAATTGGATGAGTAGTGTCATCCCCTGTTTTCACAAAACCTGGTCTTTTAAGGTTTTTCATCTCCTTGAACCACTCCCCATGACTTGCCATGTGGTTCGAAGCACCTGAGAATCAACGTACCATACATCATCTTTATGTGCTGCTTCAACATTTTCAGACATGGCACGACATGCTGCATAACAAACAACCTTTCATTATCCTCATTGTTTCTACTCGAGGATGCATAGTTGTTTTGCTGCAATTTTCCATTTTGCATGTCAGCCTGCTTCTTATAACAATCTGCCTTCACATGTCCAGGCTTACCACAATAAAAGCATCCACGTGTATCATTATACTGTCTTTGCCAATTTCTATGACCTCTTTGACTTCCCTTGCCTCTAAATTGGCCTCTTCCACCTGCGTGTTGTTGTTGTTGTGAATTCTGGGACTGTTGTTATTGTTGTGAGACTGGCAATAATTCTGATTACCTATTCGGCCACCTCCTTGGCCGCGTCCACGGTCTCCTCTACCTCGTCCTCTTCCTGAACTTGTGTAGGAGGACTGTTGCTCTGAACTGTTTTTGTTTTTGTGAAGACTGTTGGTCTTCACCCAAGCTCTTCTCTTCTATAATCAACATAGACACCAAATCTATGAAATTGGGAATGTTTTCCCGAGTCTGAAATAGACGTCTTGAACGCCTTGTATTGTGGCTTGAGACCACGTAGACAGACTTCCACCTTATCATTATCATCTACTGAAATGCCAATAGATGCAACTTTCTTCAACTGTATCTTTCGTGCCTTGGTATTCATTTCATAGAGTTTTACCAAGGTGTCTCCCACGCCTCCTTGTGGGGGACTTGGCATCCTGTATGTGCCCAATCATGGTATCCTGTATACTGATAGAGAGCCGATCCATAACTTTTCTGGCTCCTTGGTTCCAATCCTTGAACTCTTTCACATCTGTAGCAGTCGGATTGATCTCCAGTATCGCCGCCCCGCTGCCTCTTCATGCTCACCTTCTATATAGTCCCAGTAACCCTTTCCCATTAGGAAATTTGTCAACCTGAGTTTCCAAGCATGGAAGTTATTCTAATCAAGCTTCTCAACAACAATCTGGTTTATGCCATCATTTAACATCTTGCCAGACACACAAATTTACTAGAAACAACACTCTGGTTTGTCTTGCACAAACTGATGTATTTTCTACAGCAGTACTGTACTACACTCAAATGTCACAACCAGTGACCTCAATGTGCGTACATACACCCAATGGCAAATGTTGACCTCCTTGTTTTGCAGCACACACAATGTCTGCACAACCAATCTGTCTTCCTGTAGTTCTTAAAATAGAGTTCTGCAGAGAATTGATGACTTACCCGCAGTGCTCGAAATTGCCTGCTTTTCGAAAAATGGAGGTCCTAACGTGCCCGAAATGCATTTTTGACCAAAAAAATGTTGTCCAATAGGATGGTATAGTTGCTCTATAGCTTTACTCCCATGAAGAAAGCTCCTCAATTAGAGATCATTTGCGAGTGCCTTCCGTAGAGCTCCCAACAAGGGGGTAGTCACCAACACAAATAGGGAAGAGTAGATGAAGCTCTTACCCTCATACTACTTCTTGTGCTTCTCTTGCTTGCAGCTCAGCCCTTAGCATGAACCAGGCTCTGATACCATGAAAAGATGTAGGGGAGAAGAGAGCTTGAGCTCTTGCAAGCACACACACTCACAAAACCCTAAAAGAGAACACACAAGGTGAGAAGCTGAAAATCTTCTTCTTCACACAACACTCAACACACCATATACACAACACTCAACACACCATATACAAAGAGAAGAGTACACCCATATGAAAAGGTACTCAACCAAATACATACTAGGGTTTTCTATAGTGTGAACCCAATTAAATGAGCTGGCGCTATAACTATGGCAGCAGTCTCTAGAATGGCTGTCACATAGCCTGTCATCCCACTAACCGCATATCACCCATGATCTCACCAACCATGCCAGTGGTGTAAGTGTGGGGCCTATCCCCCCAGGCGGGTCATCAGTGTCCACCGCCTCACTAGTAGATGAGCTCGATATCTCAGCAGACATTAGAGCAGCAATTTACAAAATTGGTGCAGTGGTGCATTGGATATCAAGGAAAGAGATTAGTAGAGACACATTGGAAGCAGCATGGTTAAACTCCATCGAGGCTGTTACAATAGCTGAGAAGTACTTTCCAACAAGTATTTTAACCATTGAATTGCACTTACTAGTTCATGTGGTTGATGAAGTTGCTGTGGGGCTGGGGTTTCTTGGAGAGATTTATGAAGACACTTAAAGGATTTGTTTGTCAAAGAGCTCGTCCTGAAGGTCGTATGGCGGGATGGCTTGTTCAAGAATCACTTGTATATATAACTGAATTTCTCAGTATGTCTGATCTAGATATGCCAAGATTATGGACACAAGAAGAAGATGATTGACTAGTTGGGGAAGAGCCACAAGGGAAAGGCCTTGTGAGAACAATGGATGTAGCATTGCATGAGAAGATCAATAAATTTTGCATCTTAAACTCACATGCTATGGAGAAATGGATCAAGAGATATAACTTGGTGAAGGCTGAAAGGGACCAAGCTCGTTTAAGTTTTAGAAGGAGTCGAACAACCCGCACACTACCGTACCCAATAGAACTTGCACTTCTTCCAGACTTTCCTTCTAATAAATGGCTTGAGCAAACCACACTACAAGTTAAACGCAATAGTGAATCAATAAGTGATAGGAGGAGGAGCTTGCATATGGTTGTGATTTCCATGTATGTGAGTTAGAGATATCTATGCATTGTCTTTTATGTTGTGGTTTCATGAATTTATACAATAAAAGTACTTATTTATTATGCTTGCAATATCGTAAGTTTGGGGCAATTTGGTCACACACGCGGACGTCACTTTCGACAAGTAGAAGGAATAGATAAAAAGAGAACAACATTTGATTGTGGTGGTGTGAAGGCTAATTTCATTGCAAGAAAGTTGTTCAAGTGCAAGTGATGGCAATACTAAAGTAGGCATGCTAGATTATTGTGGAACAATCCAAGATATTATCAAGGTTGGATTCAGAAAGTTTGATATGTTCATTTTTGATGTGAAATGGTTCAAGTTGGTAACTCAAGGGACGCAAGTAACTATATGCAAAGACAAGTGTGGATTTCTTTAGGTAGACGGAACAAAGATATGGACTGACCAAAGGAACACATTTGGGCTACCAGAGCACTGTGAGCAAGTCATCTTTGTGGAAGACCCGACAGATCATAAATAGTTATTTGTGATCCAAATAAATCCACGTGGAAAAGAAATATTTGAAGAGGTAAAATAGCAGTTGGCTGTTTGCCAGACGCTGAGGAACTTCCCCCAGATCATGTGATGGTTGAGCATACACCACTAGCATCTATTGAACAATAAGAAGAATAACAAAAAGACATACTAGTTGAGGAAGTAGGTGAGGCTCACACGGGATTAGGATCGGATGAAGGTGTACTCATTGAGCAAATACATCTTGAACGAGAAATAGACACTAGAGATAATTTAGAAAAAGATGAGATTCAAGCCTGATCATGATGCATCGACAGCTCTCATGCTAGAGCTAGAAGAGGATGACGACATGGATGGATTACCTTCTACTAGTTGAGGAAGTAGTAGGATGACAACATGGATGGATTACCTTCTACTAGTTGAGGAAGTAGGTGAGGCTCACACGGGATTAGGATCGGATGAAGGTGTACTCATTGAGCAAATACATCTTGAACGAGAAATAGACACTAAAAAGATGAGATTCAAGCCGAGTATGATCATGATGCATCGACAGCTCTCATGCTAGAGCTAGAAGAGGATGACGACATGGATGGATTACCTTCTACTACCACAAGACAACCGGTTCCACCAATTGACAACAATGATGGAGTACTTCTAGTAGAAATAGATTTATTTGGAGCCATGGATCTCGTTGAGGACGAGCAAGTTAATGATAAACTTTAATTTCATTGTAAAACAGAGCACTTACTTAATTGCGCCTTAGTGATGAGGAGGAGGAGCCATCATTTTTTCTCCTTCAAAGAGCATAATGGAAGTTATACCCTCCTCTCTCCCTCGCCTCCCCCCCCCTCTCTCTCTCTCTCTCTCTCTCTCTCTCTCTCTCTCTCTCTCTCTCATAGGCACATATGCTTGCAAAGAGGTAGAAAGAGAAGGCTAAAACACACCCCAGGATGGGAAGTAGCAAATATTATATATAAATTTAATTTTTAAATTTTTTTTGATTGTTATTTCAACGCCTGTTTCCACGCATAATGATTCTCTTGTAGTGTATTAATGTCTTTGATTTAGCCCTAGCAACATTTCTTATCTAAGGAGCATAATTCTTGTCATTTACAAGTACCCTTCATAACTTATTTTCTAATAGAAGTAGGCAACTAGTTTAGAGAGCTTGTGCACTCAAGATAGTACAACCACCTTCCCTATTTTGTCAAAAAGTATGGATGCCCAGCAATTTGGTCTACCCAAGGCATGGAGAAGTCTCACTACATGGCACGTAATGCATTTTTCAGACACACACAACACTATGGAGGGAGTCAAAAGGCAAATAGTATGAAGGAAGTCTTCCAATGGTTTTACCAAGGCATTCTACAGAGGCTGCATGCTAAAAGAAAAGTTGCTAGTTCCAAAGTCAAACTTGCTTTTATTCTAGCCCAAAAGCAAAGACGAAGACAAACTTTGGACAATTCAATGGTAGCAGAGAGACATAGACAATGGAGGGATTCGAAGATATTTAGAAACCATAAATGGACAAGTAAACATGAATAGCAGTTTGTAACTTATTGGTGTTATGTCCACATGTTTTCAAACTCAATCAATAGATTTTTATTCTGTGGAACAAGTGACTCTTGGTGTTATGCCTATATGTTTTGAGACTCCATCAAAAGTATTCCTTTTGTGAAACATGTGATCTATATTAACAAGCATCAATACATCCATGAGATACACACAAAAAATTCAATCAATACTACTTAATTATGCTAGACACACTATTGATCCTTACCAATAAGGTACTGAGTGTCAAACACTTTTAGAAGCTACTGAGTGTGGGAAGAGTACTGAAGTGTCGTACGGTGATGGGACAAAAAAGGGTACTGATCATTCGGACAAGGAACTGATGAGGATCAAAGACTTTGTACAAATCAGTTCAACTTCAACATAATGTTTGTGCTATATTTGATGACTAAATCCTATTACTCCCTGGGCCTGCCAGTCGGAACTCTCTTTTTGAACTTGATTGGACTCTTTTTCTTCCTTGTTGGCTTGATGTCGACTGTCTGTTTATCAATGCTTGCCTCTGTTGCTTGTCTGAGAGGGGTATCCTTGTCTTCAGCTATCTCCACGTGTTCTTCTTCTTGGATTGTGTGGCCTGATGCAATCATGGGTGGCCTGATGCAATCATGGGTGGCTCTCAAAACCTTATGAGCTTGTGTTTTCCATAGCCCTCCAGACATTTGGGCTCCTTAACACCACATGCTAATGCATAAGCAGTGTAAGACAAAAGTAAAGGCCCTAGAGGCCTGCTTATTCACATAATCCCCAAATATCTCTATGGCGGACAACCTCTCTATTAAAATGATCTTTTCCTTTTGCCATGGAAGATCATGTCCACCTAAAACCCTAGACAAACATTTAAAGAAGTAAACAATGGCTTCTCCATTGTTGCTCAACTGCTTATGGTAAATCAAGATCTTAGCACTGCCTAGATCATGAATATAATGAGCTAGGCTTGACATTTTGCCAAACCTAGTCGGCCTGCTTCCACTTGTTCTCTGGAGGAATGTGTCATCCTCAATTTGTAGCTGCCACGTATCAAAAGATTGGAGTGAGATAATAATACACAACTACAAAACATTTAAACACAAGATAAAGTATTTGATTTGAAGTAATAAGATCATACCTTCTCATTTTCATCAGCAACAAGAAGTTCATCTTTACAAAGATTTATTCCTCTCCCCTCCAGTCCAGCCTCTTCTTTAAGCTTTCCCTTGTGAAGTGCTGAGAGATTCATAGCTTCCTGGGTGAGCTGGAAGGCAGCTTCATCTGGCTCTTGGAAAATTTCAGCCTCTTTGAAACAAATAGTAAGGGCCTCTGCAGGATCAAAAGTTGTTTCCAAAGCCAGTAGTGAATGGTCATCCTCTATGCCAACCTCCTTGTCAAGCCTTGAAGCCTGGGCAATAAGGGAAATGGCATAGTCCTCCCTCAAATTGAACATACACTCTATATCATGGAGGAAAACATAATCTTTACCACCAATCAAGACACCTGGAAGCATGGGCACTGCATAGTTGCTGCTCTGAAGAACATCAAAATCTTCAACTGGCTATGCTGCCCTAAGAGTTTCAATCCTCAGCTGAACAAGGTCAAGAGCAGCCACTTGCAGCCCCTCATCCTCGAGGTTGATATCTTCTTCCTGCTCTGCCATATCTGTTGCCACAGGAATATCCTCTTTTTCCTAGATATATCTTCTTCTTCAGCCTCCTGCCCTTGCTGTTCTAGAGATTGCTGGATGGAAGACAATGTACATAAGGAATGCCATGGTTTCCTCAAGCACTCTACACTTTCTGGTGTACAAGTTACAGCTGAATTTATATTCCTCAGGCAAGCTGTCAAATCTTCTATTCACATGGTACCTCAGCCTGTCAATGGAGACAATATGATTTATATGCACAAAAACTTTTTCACCTTCCACAATTCTTCCTGCCTCTGTCAGTTGTTTGAAGGTATCCCAATGGTCTGAAAGAAAATCTCTGTGGTGATGCTCCAATACAGAGCTCATAGTGAACTCCCTGTTGAAAATACTGTGGTATATGTGGAAGTTCCTCTGAGCCTTGCACTTGTGAAGAAAGTCAAATAGGAGCAAATCTGGAGATTTGTCCTCTTCTGGTTCCCTTTGTTTTGAAAGGGAAGACTCACCTTTCTGCTCCAGTCTCTTGCTTTTGCCTGAACAAAAATTTATATATCATGAATTCTATATGCTGACATATGCAATCAGGGAATGTATAGGATATCACCAAACAACTCTCTTCATGAGCACACATGAATCACCTGGTGATTGCTGTGGTCTGAGTATAGCAGCAGAAAAGTCCAGCTTCCTCTTGAAAGGAGGGGCCTGAGAATCAACTGTTCCAAAGCAAAAACTTTTCTCATCATCAAGAAAGAAATCCCCAGGGACATAGAAAGCAAAACAATGAGGAAGAAGTGAAAACCAAAAGGGACACAAGAATTTGCAAGAAAACGCGATGCAGGGCCATTTGGAAAATGTCAAGTACTCTCCTCGCATTTTGTTGCAAATTCTCCATTTCTATTGACATCCATCTCCAATCAAATGCTAGGAACATCTTACAGTGTTCTGGACAGTAAATGATACTAGGAGGAATTCCCCAGGGCAAAAGAGAGCAACACAAAGATGAAGAAATGAAAACTAAAACTAATATAAGAATTTGTAGGAAAACGCGATTTAGGCCATTTGGAAAATGTAAAGCACTCTCCTCGCATTCTGTTGCAAACTTCTAAGTCCTATTCATATCCATCTCTAATCAAATCCTAGGGTGATGTACCAGATTCCTAGGCAGTAAGATTCAAGAATTCTATAGATGGAAGAAATATATATCAAAAACATTGAAAAGAATATAGATCTCTGACCTTTCTTTTCCTCTTCCATACTGTTGGAGTTGCCCTGGTGATTCTCCTGCTCTCTTCCAAACTTGAGCTGCAGCCTAGGTAACCTGGAGATCTGGCAGTGGTAGTAGTCTTCAGGCAGGTTGCAGAGTGGATGGAGTAGTGTGTTGGGTAGGAAGTGATCAGAGGGGGGAAGGAAAAGGATGATGGGAGGGTGCGGCAGGGATGGAAGATGGGGAGGGAAGAGTGTTAATGGATCTGATTATGAAATCATGATTGGCACAATTTCCAAGGCAAAAAGTGACTTTCACACATGTCAAATTTTAAATTCCAAAAGATCTAGGTGGGACCCACACGTGTGAAAAAAATGACTACATTCCACACGTGTGAAAAAACGACTACATTCCACACGTGTGGTAGCTACTTTATTTGTATTTTGCAATAATCTATTCACTCCTGTTTAATCTCTCCTAACTCAGCTCTCTTGCCTCTCTACCTCCCTACTCTACACCATCAGCATCCTGACTAGCAGCACAAGTTCATCCCCAGCACAGGGTACTCATCACCAGCACAGCACACCTACAGATAGCTTCCAGGTCAGTAAGACACTCTATATTCTTTTCTTCTTGTTTAATATTATATTAGGGTAAGGTATTGAGTGATGTGATGTAGCTTAGATATTATGATAAATATTATATGCAAAGAGAAGCAGGAAGACTTTTGAATTGGGCTTGTTGAGTGAGAGCTTGATCACTTCTTGCCTTCTATAGACTCAATCCATCTTGCACCAAGTTGGAAACACACTGAAATGACTGAAGGTCTGCTCCAGGATGCTGCCTCAAGAATTTGCAGTAAAACACGAGGAGGGGGCTTTAGGAATCTCAAATAGCCTAAATCACATTTTGTTGCAAATTTAAAACTGCTGCTTCATCCACCCCTATCATTGTGATTTTGTGTCTTTCTGGGCTATTCAAGGCTGTATACTCCTTGCATAAACTCAATCCATATTGTTTGTAGTTGTAAAGACAGAGAATTCACTGTAGGAATGTAATAGCATGTTGTTTCAAGTATTTGCAGGAAAACGCGATGGTGAGCTGTTAGGAATTTCAAATTATCAAAATCGCGTTTTGTTACAAATTTATAAATGTTGCTTTATCCACCTTGTCATTGCCTTCTTGTATCATTCCATGTTCTCCATGGCTGTAATCTTTTTCCATTGCTTTGTATGCAGCTTTTCAGAGTGATGGTGGCAAGAACCAAGGCAACTGCAAGGAGGGCTGGCAAGGGGCCAGGGCTTGCAGCAGTAGCAGCTGGGGCAGATATCAAGGAATCTAGTAGGGAAGAGTTGCACATGGCAGGAAGGGGAAGCCAATGAGCCTGCTCCAGCAAAAGTCCAAGAGATTGAAACATTCTGCAGGTGTGCTAGAGGAGATCAGGAAGCAACAAAAAGCTATAGGCTTTGCAATCCCCAAGGCACCTTTTCAGAGACTAGTGAGAGAAATATGTGATAGTTGGCACCTTGGTTTCAAGTGGAACAGGACTGCCATTCTTTCCTTACAGGAAATGGCAGAGGATTACTTGGAGAAATACTTTGAAGATGCAGTGCTTGTAGCAGCCCATGCTCATAGGGTAACTCTGATGGCCAAAGACTTCAACACTTTGTCCAGAGTGAGATGGAGGTATGACAAGCTGGTCCATCGTGTGGAATGGCAAGACATAAAAATGAGAGACATATTATTAATTCCACCTACAAGAAAATTGAAGGTAGATAAGGTGAAGGTTGTTGAAGTAACCCACTCAAAGAGGGAAAGCTGCTTATGAGGAGTCACTGAAGGTAGATAAGGTGAAGGTTGTTGAAGTAACCCACTCAAAGAGCACCAGAGGGAAAGCTGCTTATGAGGAGTCACTGAAGTAGCAAATAGAAGAATCCAAATCTGCTATAGATGTGGAGACTGTACAGATGGAGCTGCAGATACAGAGAAGGTTGCAGGAGCTGGGCCCTAACATAGTTGTCCATATTGAAGATGAAACTTCAGAGAATAATTTTGACTTGACAAAACCATGCTTGGCAGCATTGGCTCATAAGAATGAGTATTGCTCAGATACTATCATTCTTGCAATGCTCTAGTAAGTGTCTTTTATTTTACATTTGTTTGCAAAACAATCCTTATTGTACCTCCTCCTTTACACCCTACCCTAATTATTGTTTTGTCCAATGTAGCATGATGAGAAGCTGGCTGAACCATGCTGTACAGCATACAGTTCATATTATTGATCCTACCATTTCCTTCAAGTTAAGAGATCCAAAGGAAACTCCCATGGATATTTCCAATTGGTTCAGACACTGTGATTTTGATCATGTCGATATTTTGCTACTTCCATACCATAACAAGTATGTGGGTGACTACTTTTTTTGGGATTTTTCTTCAAGATTGAGAACTCTTGTAGCCTTTGATTTCTTAATGCTTTTTTCCTTATGCAGTGACCCCACTGGAGCTTTGCTTCTATTGACATCCAGCAGAAGCAATGCTTTTTATTCAACTCTCTTAGAAACACACACAAAGAGGTGAAATTGTAAGTGGTTTGTGTGCTATTTTTAACTTTAAACTTCATTATTTTGATTTAATGCACACTAACTGAATTATATGTATTGCAGTTGTATTAGAAGGCTTCTAGATGCATTGGATCACTGTCCTCCTAATGTCAATCTTTTGGATTCAATAGAGCCAATAGATTTAGAGGTAGAAAGTCGTTCTCTCTACTGATGTCTATTTCATGCTATGCCTTTGAACTTATTGAATAATTTTATTTTGTTCAGATATTAACAGTTTTCTAACATATCTTTCCAACTATCCAGACACCACAACAAGATGATTCAAGTAGCTGCGGGGTAGAAAGTCGTTCTCTCTACTGATGTCTATTTCATGCTATGCCTTTGAACTTATTGAATAATTTTATTTTGTTCAGATATTAACAATTTTCTAACATATCTTTCCAACTATCCAGACACCACAACAAGATGATTCAAGTAGCTGCGGGGCTGGAGAGTGCTGATTAGTGCCAAATATATACTTTCAAGCTATTTTGAGATAGGACAGCCAGAGCTTGTAAGAAAAAATAATTTTCATTTAGCTTCAAAAAATTTGATATTGGTACAAAGTGTTCTAAATCATCATATCTCATTGTGCAGATGAGAGAAGATAGCTTCAGCTCGAACTATATATATAGTTTTAGAGCTGATATAATTTGGAAGTTTTTGAAGTATGCCTCCCCCAAACCTATTGTACCAGCTACTATCGAGTTGGGTGAGAGCTCTAAAGTCCGAGAAGGTGTCATACACCTTGATGACACAGATGATGCAGATGTGGTGCCACAGGAACAAGGACCTAGTGTTGATGAGGAGAAGCCACAAGAACAAGGACCTGCTGCTGCTGCTGCTGCTGATGTTATTGAGAAGATGATGGAGCAGCAGCAAACAGATGCTCCAGGGATAGTAGAGGAGACAATGGAGCAGCACCAAGAGACTGTACACGACCGGATGGAGCAGCAGAAAATAGATTCTCCAAATAAAGATGATACGGTGAGCTTGGACCATGTAGAGCAGTCTCTAGATCAGCCTGTAGATAAATAGAAAATTGTTGTCAAGAATATGTTCTACATATATAATTAAACACTTTTGTACAGAATTTTACTTTATTGAATATAATACCTTTGTTTACGGAGTCTGTGTTATCTCAATTTTCAAATTTTCAATGTCTTTGCATTTTATTGAACTCTCTCTTCTTTTGAGCACCTGCAAAAAAGCAATATGAAACAATAGGGTAAAGTAAACTAATAGCAGTGCCTAATGAGACTAGGATAAGTCAGATGGTATACCTTCTTATTGTTGTAGATAAATAAAAAGTCCTTTGAAATAGAACCTTCTATCTCAAATAGAATGTCATTGCACAATTGAGCTAGGGAGCAACATTGTCTTAATGAGATATTGACTAGCACATCACCATTCTCAACAACATCAAAATCAAGAAGTTTATTTTCTGCACCAAAAGAATCCCTTTCTGAATTTCTACACTCAAAATTGTAAAGCTTATACACTTTGCATCAACTAGTCATCAACATGCTCTCTACATAATACTGATGCTTAGATCTGTATAACAGAATAACATGCTATATATCTTCTTGATGGCAATGTGTTAAAATGTTGTAAACCAGGGTATGTGCTTGTAAACAATGTTTTTCTCAACACTTTTCTTGCTTCCTTTACTTCTAATAAATCAAGATTTATACTAATCTATGTAGATTTGTATTATTTCAACAGATTTGTAATCTTTGTCTATCTTCTTTGCAAAATCTTCTTTGCAAAGACCATATCAAGATTAGAAAGTTTTGATCAAGAACCACTTACTGTTATGTTATTGTGTCAAGATTTGATTTCAGCACAATAAACTTTGCATGATTTGTATATTAAGTCAATATTAGGTAATTTGGGAAAAATCTCACATTTTGGGAATCAATTACTCCATATAGTTTTAGACATATCTTAAACATACTAACTCCAAATTTGTCAGAGATCATAGATTTAGATTCTACTCTTCAAGATCTTTCCGATGATATGTCACATGAGGGGGTTTTGACAAATTTTTGGACAAGTTCACCATGCTCCCATTTTTCAAATGGGAATGGGATTTTTTCCAAATTATCTAATATGGTGTTTATTGCTCTGTTCTGCACTGTAGATCTACACCAATCCTTGAAAATCTGTATCAACTGCACATAATCTTAAAATTTGTACCAAGATTTAACACACTTTCTTGAAACTATAGCAAATTTTTGCACAGTAAACTATACTCTGCATAAACTCTGCAATCTGAATACTTTGTATAGTCTGCACTAGTCTTTGAAAACTGCAATGAAATTTCTGCAAAATTACTTTAGCAACCAAAGTTCTTGTAAATCTTCTCTAAGAACTCCAAGATTTTGAAAAATAGGATAGAAATAGAGGGTTAATGAATCAATAATTGGAACTGTAGGCTCTCTAAGCAAGATAATGCAAGAAAATCCCTCAATATTGGTTGCTAAAATCTCTGTAAACCCTAATTCAAAAATCAAGAAAATTTTCAAGAAAATCAAGATCAAGAAGTTCAAGAAATCAAACAGTAAGGTGGATTAGGGTTTTGAAAATAGTGTTTAATACAAATTCAAAATTGATTAACAAAAATTTCTTTGCTAATCTTATCAAACAAAAAATTAACAAATTTGAAAATTGTATAAAAATTAATTTTAAAATTGATTAACACTAATCAAAATTAAGAAAATACATTTCAAAAAATTAGATCAACAGTAATTCGTAAATGATTATCATTAATCACTCTCTAAGTAATGATTATCATTAATCACTCCCTAAGCAAGGATCTAAGACAAGGACTCGATTTGTTACCATATATATAGGCAGTGATGTGTGTGAACACACTTAGGACCGCCGGGGTACTTTTTTCCTCTTTAGGAGATTTTTTTTCCCCTGCTTGTATATACGCCCATCATTCTAGGGCTAACTAATCTTTTGTACATTGACACAATCTAATACATTGTGTGTTGTGTGCATTCTTGCTTCTTCTTCTCCAAGCTTTGTGTGCTTTCCTGCAACCCTAATTCCAACAATTGGTATCAGAGCAGGCATCGGCTCCCACGGCTACGCCGCTAGCACCCTCCGACTCACGTTCTCCGATTGAGGTGAGATTTCACAAGTGCTTGTTTTGCAGGTCCCTATACTCTATAGACAAGAATTTGCATCTGAGGTCGTTTTGGGCTCCGTTTTTGCATTGCAAGTTCTGTACAGGTGTTTTCATCATTTTGTGCAAAAATTTTAGCAGTGCAGTTTTCTGCAAAACAAGCATACGTATTCTATTATGGACCATGCTACATAGCACGAGTTGATTTCTATTCAGTCTTTGCTTCATTACAGGTAGCTTTTGCATCAGTTTTAGTCAGTGGCCATGGCTGATAACAGCAATGATGTATTTCGCATGTTGCTGCTGATGATATACTGGACGGAGACAGCAACTACCCACTTTGGGCATACATGATGCAGCATGTTTTGGTTGCAAAAGGAGTGTGGAACATTGTGCAGGGTATGGATGTACGTCCAAGTTCTGTGGATGTAGGATCTGTTGAGGATGTTGTAGGTTCTAGCAGTTCTACTGTTGCTGCTGTTTTACCCACTGCTGAACAAGCTCGTTGGGATGGTAAAGATGCGCAGGCTCATGCCTTGATTGCACTTTCTGTCAAATGTAACATCACCCCACATATTCATTCAGCTAAAATAGCAAAACATGCTTGGGATATTCTAGCTGGTTTGTATGCAGGTCGTAACGAGGCAAAAATCTCTTACCTGTGTAAAGAGCTAGAATCAAAGATTATGCAGGAAGATGATGACATGAATGTTTTTCTTGATGAGATTAAAGATCTCAAGGAACAGTTGATTTCTGCAGGAGGTGAGATTATTCCTGATCATTCTCTTGTGCAGACTGTTCTTGATGCTTTACCTGAGTTATATCTAAGACTTTTGCTTCCACGTGGAGACTTGTTACTGAGGACAGACATGATGTTGTCAAGTATGATACTTTAGTCAACAAGCTCTTGCACAGTCCAGGCAAAACAGGGCGTGCAGTTGATCAGGCATTTGTTCTGCCCAGCAGAGAAGAAGTGGTAAGGCAGTCCCTTCCACTGTTTCTTCTCCTATTAGTAGGTCTGCAACTTCTTCTCCTTCCACCACAGGTAGCAACAATAGGTCTGAGAAGGGCTAGGCAACGTGCAGTTGATCAGGCATTTGTTCTGCCCAGCAGAGAAGAAGTGGTAAGGCAGTCCCTTCCACTATTTCTTCTCCTATTAGTAGGTCTGCAACTTCTTCTCCTTCCACCACAGGTAGCAACAATAGGTCTGAGAAGGGATAAAGGCAAAAAAAAAATCAGGTGCAACTATTGTAAGAATTGCCTTAAGCTAAAGGCTAAAGAGGTAAAGAAGAAAGAGTCAAATGCAGCCACAATAGCGGATGCTTCTACAAATGCAGATTCTGTAAATGTTGTGCAGGATACAGAATGGGCATTTAGCGTGTATTGCCAGTATGACCCATCTGTACATGATGCATGTTTGGCAGTTTCTGTTGACTCTGATGTATGGTATTTTGACAGTGGTGCTACAAAGCACATTACCTCGCATCGTGATATGTTCACTTGTCTTGAGACTGTCCCTAATGGGAATACTATCACATGTGCCAATAATGCTTCTTACCCAGTGAAGGGCGTTGGTAAAATTATGCTTACTGTTACTGCAAATGGCAGTGCTTTCACACTTTCAGATGCTTTGTATGTGCCATGGATAAAGAAGAATCTATTATCTGTCTCTGTGCTTGCTAGACTTGGACTTGTAGTCAAATTTGTGGATGACAGATGTACTATTCATGATTTGAATTCTGGTGACGATTATTGTATCTGACACCTTGTTTCGTGGGCTGTATAGGCTCAATTCTTATGACAAGTGTGTGGAAGATTTAGCAAATGCAGTTTCTGATGAAAAGACAGTTTCAGATGTAAAATGATGGCATGCTCGTTTTGGTCATCTGAACTTTGCTAGTTTGCTACGTTTGCAGAAATTCGATATGGTTGCTTCATTGCCCCCTCTTGAGGCACCATTGAAACATGTTTGTGAAGGCTGTATTTTGGGTAAAATGCAGCGTTCTGCATTTCCAAAGGATGGTTCTGTGTGGGCCACTCGCAAATTGCAACTTGTACATAGTGATGTATGTGGGCCTATGCAAACTCCATCATTTGGTAACACTTGTACTTCGTGACTTTCATTAATGATTACTCAAGGCATGCATGGGTATATCCATTGAAGGCAAAGTCTGAAGTGTTTTTGTGCTTCAAACAGTTTTTGCTTATGGTTGAAAATGTATCCAATTGCACTGTGGGCACCCTTCGTTCTGATCGAGGGGGGGAGTACATGTCTAAAGAGTTTGATGCATTTCTGGCTAGTCGTGGGATAAAACACCAATGTACAGTGCCGTATACCCCTCAGCAAAATGTGGTTTTTGCTGAGAGGAAAAACAGGTCACTTATGGAGATGGCACGATGTATGGTCAAGAGCCAAGCTTTGCCACATGCGTTTTGGCTTGAGGCTATCATGTGTGCTGCATATGTACTCAGGTGTCACTCCATATGAAGCTTGGCATGGAAGAAAGCCTTCTATTGGTCACTTGCGTGTCTTTGGTTGCTTGGCCTATGCTTTAGTGCCTGTGCAACAACGTAAAAAATTGGATGATAAGGCTGTCAAATGCATTTTTGTTGGTTACAGTGCTGAGAGCAAGGGTTACAGAGATGTTGTTTTTGTGGAAGATGATGTGCAGCCTTTGTTATCATGTACCAAAGAGACAGGTGTGAGCTCACGGGATGTATTTGATACGTTGTTGCCTCTGTTTACAGGTGGGAATTCAAATGGAAGTCCTAATGAGGCAAATATTCAGTCTATGCAGATTTCAAACAACATCATAGATCAACCTATTTCTGATGTAGATTTACAGGATGTAATTTATGAGGATAGGGCTGAAAACGAGCAGCAGGCTAGAGGTATGCCTAAATGGCTGGTGCAAACCTTGCGTGATAGTAAAATTGATGCACCTATGTCCAGTCGTACTCGTTCAGGTTTTCAGCATGCCTCTTATGCATCAGATTGGTATGCTTTGGCTGTGTCTAGTATGTGTGAAGAGGAAGAACCTCTTTCATTTGATGAGGCACAAAAATAAAAAAATTGGTTGGCTACAATGCAAAGTGAATATGATGCTATAATGAAGAATGGTACATGGTCTTTGTGTGATTTGCCTATTGGTAAAAGGTCATTGGATGTAAGTGGGTTTTTAAGTTGAAACGAAAGCCAGATGGCAGTGTTGATCGCTATAAGGCTAGACTTGTTGCAAAGGGTTATGCTCAAGAAAAGGGCATTGATTTTGATGAGACCTTTGCTCCCACTTGTCGTATGACTACCATTCGTAGCATTTGTGCATTGGCAACTCATAATGGTTGGAATGTACATCAGTTGGACATAAAGACTGCGTTCTTGAATGGAGATTTGCATGAAGAGGTGTACGTATCGCAGCCTCGTGGTTTTGTTCAAAGAGGGTAGGAAAACAAAGTGTGCAAGTTGAAAAAGGCTTTATATGGTTTAAAGCAAGCTCCACGAGCTTAGTATCAAAAGATACATGCATATTTGACTGCACATGGTTTTCAGAATAGTCCAACAGAAAGCACTTTGTATGTTAAACGTGTGGATAATGTACATATAATGTACATCTAATCATTGCTCTCTATGTCGATGACATGCTGCTCACAGGACTAAATGAGAGTCATATTGCTCATTTTAAGACTGATTTGAATGCCTCTTTTGAGATGTCAGATTTGGGGCATTTGCATCATTATTTGGGGATACAATTTAAACAGTGTGATGGATGTGATGGAGTGTGATGGAGGTATTGCTTTGTGTCAGATATTGAGACATTGTTGCGGAGATTTGGCCTTGAAGACTGCAAGCCTATTGCTTCTCCAATGAAGGTTTGAAGTTGAGTCTTCATGATGCTGGAGATCACTTTGATGTCACACTCTATCAGTGGTGGTTGCCTCATTTATGTATGCATTATGAGGTCGGACATTCAGTTTGCAGTCTCACTGGTGAGCAGGTTTATGCATAGCCCAGGGTCTTAGCATTGGAAGGCAGTTAAATGCATCTTTCGCTACTTGAGCGGCATCATACATCTTGGGTTGTTTTATCCCAAGGGGAGATTGTTGCCGCCAGATTTACATGCTTTTTCGGACTCAAATTGGGCTGGTTGCTATGACACAAGAGTGTCCACAAGTGGTTTTTGTTTCATGCTTGGTAGCTCATGCATATGTTGGTTGAGCAAGAAGCAACCTACTATGGCCACTTCTAGTTGTGAAGCTGAGTACAGCTTTCACAGCTACAGTTGAGTGTGTGTGGCTCAGACGGCTTATGGGGGCTGACTTGGGTGTTGGATAGGAGTCTGTCACCTCTATCTACACTGACAGTCAGAGCGCATTGACAGTTGTGAGAAACCCAGTTTTTCATGCTCGCACAAAGCACATTGAGGTGGATTATCACTATGTCAGGGAGAGACTCTCAGCAGGAGAGATCAGCTTGGCCTATGTGCCAACACAGGACAACCTCGCCGATCTTTTCACAAAGACACTTCCTCGTGAGAAGTTCGAAGCTTTCCGCAAAGCTTTGGGCTTGCTCCCCTTTGTGGACTGATCTACTTCGGGCATGGCACTTCCCTATACATGGGTGCCAGCTCTCGTTCACACCATCACTCCCAGGGGGGATTTGTTACCATATATATAGGCAGTGATGTGTGTGAATACACTTGGACCGCCGAGGCACTTTTTCCCTCTTTAAGAGGTTTTTCCCCCTTGCTTGTATATATGGCCATCATTCTAGGGCTAACTAATCTTTTGTACATTGACACAATCTAATACATTGTGTGTTGTGTGCATTCTTGATTCTTCTTCTTCTCCAAGTTTTGTGTGCATTCTTGATTCTTCTTCTCCAAGTTTTGTGTGCTTTCTTGCAACCCTAATTCCAACACTTTGATCCTAGGGATCTAAGCCAAGAGCTTTGATACCAATGCAAGAAGAGACTAGGGTTGGTGGCCACTCAAAGCATGGAGTGACAACATGGGTGTGGGTCACCATCCTAGGACAATAGCTAAGAAAGGCCATGAAAACTTGGGCAAGAGCACCAAGAAGACATGAATGTCTATAGAGTGAATATGATACAAAAGGGTACACTGTCCATGAGCCCTATGCCTAATATAGCCCAAGGCCCCCAAAAGTACGCATGTAAATATCCCTAAGCCCAAGTGCCTAGGCCCCATTCCCCATGTGCATGTGCACCCAAACCTACTTCATTACAAAGGGCCTCCAATTGTTGGCTTGACCAATGATGGTATGTGTAGTGAGAAATCAACACTCCACTACAGTTGGGTCTACTGGACAGAGGGTTTAAAAGAGAGTTAATTCTGATAAAAAAGGCTTAATGATAGTGATTAATTGGATAATGGCAAGGTTCCAATACCAATTGATAGAATCTATAGTGCACACTAAAGCAAACCCTAACAGCTTAATCATGGGTGGTGGATCAAAGGTTAGAGGAGATATGCTTAAGACATAAATTAAAGATAATGATAAGTGATTAGGGTAGAGACAAGATTAGTCACATACGAGTTTAATTAGAGTGAAGGAATTGTATTAATCATGAAAATAGGTGCCTCTTATATAGCCAAAGTACAATGCATAAGAACCCAAAAACATCTCCTCAAATTATTCCCAGGTTCTCTTCGAGGATATTCTCTCATGAATATCTCCTAGCCTCACTATTCTCTTCCCATGATTCTCGCTCCCTAGATACATCGTGGGTTGATTGGCATCCACTAGAAAAAGTAGAGATTCCCTAGTATAACGAAGCTGCAGTTACAATGATGAATTATAAGGAAAAAGTAATCTTAGACCATATGACCTTACACACATAAAAATTACGGATATTTGGTGTATAATCCCAATAAGATTAGGTTTTTTCTTAAGGGTTAACCATGCTCTTAACCCATCGTACTCTAGCCTATTTAAAGGTAATTAACATCCCAATAAGATTAGGTTTTTTCTTAAAGGTTAACCATGCTCTTAACCCATCGTACTAGTACAAGAATACATAAACATTCTCCCATTTCATTGTGTCATTATGCTATCCATGTCATTAGCGATGTAATAAGTAGCAATCTCTTTTCTAGCTTACCTAGGTTGATGCTTTCACCCATGAGTTTGATCATCCTCTTCAAGCCCCCGTAATATTAAGCAGTAATCTCTTTTCTAGCTTAGCTAGGTTGACGCTTTCACAAAATGAGTTTGATCATCCTCTTCCAACCCCCATAATGCCATCATCGAGGCCTTCTAACAGTCCTTGGTAATTATGTTGACACCAGCACCACCATCCAGGATTGTGAAAACCGTCTTTCCCTTATACATGATGGGTTGCATGGTGTTCATTTCATTGATTTTTAAATAGCGGTACCAACTTGTTCATGCAAGTTTTTTGAGTAGTCCTTTGGTCTTGGGTATGGTCGGAGTGGCTCATCATCTCCAAATTTAGTTATTTTGGCTCTTAAATTCTCATTCATCTAATCAGATAGCATCTCTAAAAAGTTAGAAATTTCCTTACAACAAAGAGAAAACTTATGGGACTTAGAATTATAAGGACAAGAAGGCTATGAGGTCTGCTATGTCATGTGGAGCAATATTCAAACCCACTATTCAAACTCACTAAAAGGTGGACCTATCATCATATAGGGAATGTGCACTAAGCCTTTCCAAAGAGGTGGTGCCTCTAAAGGGAATAAAATAAAGTTATCACCGGTCACCTTGGAGAAAATATTCTTTTAACCCATTGAAGGTAAACTTTTGTAAGAAAACACAATAGCTCAAAATTAGGATCTTCATAATACAAAGCAATGAGAATTATAAAAAGAAGTGGAAAGTTACTGCTTGTTTGTTTACAAGAGCTGATGGCTATCCACCCATCCCCACCTATGTGCTTTGGGTAAGGAGCTTTAATGGGTGAGATCTAGACAAAATCTAGATGGAGGATATCTTTCTTACAAGTGTTCTTGAACATAATGAACTCGATCATAAACAAAGGCTACCAAACTAGTCTATCTATAGTGCCTAGGGTCAGCATAGATGCAGGTCATCAGTCATGTCAGCCATCCCATGACTCGTTGGTCCCAAAATGATTAATTGACCAAAATCTAGATGGAGGATATCTTTCTTACAAGTGTTCTTGAACATAATGAACTCGATCATAAACAAAGGCTACCAAACTAGTCTATCTATAGCGCCTAGGGTCAGCATAGATGCAGGTCATCAGTCATGTCAGCCATCCCATGACTCGTTGGTCCCAAAATGATTAATTGACCATACCATCCACGCTTGCTATGCGGTCACATAATTCTTGGTGCACGTGCCTCTTGCTGAGTGAGTGAGAGTGAGAGAGGTGAGTCCCTTAGGGAAGTGGAGTATCTTCTTGTTGGTGACCAACAAGGAGGAAGGCATTGGAGCTTAAACCTAGCAACCACTGTCAAGAAAATGAGATCAACCCATGTAAGTTTCAGAGGTGCTATGCTTCTCACATTTGTGGGACGAGAAGGTTAAAGAGGGACCAATCGTGATTCCTTGAGGGTTTATTGAAGGTGTGCATAGGTGGTCTTGGTTTTGGGAGAGGAGGCTTCTGGATACAAAAGATGTGGAAGGTGGTATGATGTGGGAGTGGATGAGGGATTTAGAAGGAGGAGGGTGCAACATGCTCATTTGTTACTTGTTGAATTTATTAGTGATGAACAACTTTGATTGTGTCAGTTGGGCTTAATGCACCCTCCTTAGGGTTCTCCCTATGTGAAGACTTCCTCTGGCTCAAACATATCACTACTTGAGCTGAGAGTCTCTTCTTCTTCAGTGGGTTGTGAAAATGGGACTTTGTTAATTCTTGATTCATCCACTGTATGACTGTTCTTGATTAAATTATGGGATTATGATCCTCCATAGGCACCTTGGTGGATGTGGTTTTTGAGGGGTTATAGGTCGACTCAAGCTCTATCTCTTAGAAGAAGGACTGAGCTTGAGATTATTTTCAAAGAGGTCAGGCTTCTTAAGATGGTTGATGTGAGGCACTATTTGGTCATGGGATCTTTACTAATTACATGTGTTGATTGTTTAGACATAAAACTTTTATGAGCATGTGGGCACAATTGCTTATGGGAGCCCTAGAGTTTATCTTGTAAATGCCTCTGCCCAATTTACCAGCTTGTCCATATATAGCTTAGATAGAATTGTGAGGGGCACTCGGCTGTGCTGGGATTTAACCTTTTGGTAGGAGCCCTAGAGTTCATCTCGTAAATGCATTGGTCCAATTTACTAGCGTGCCCATATGTATCTTGGATAGAACTATGAGTCGATTATGTTGGTCTCTAACCTTTTGTGGCAAGTAAGGAAAGTTAGTACCTAGCCTATGGGATCCCTGGAGTCACTAGTGCACTTGTAAATGCCTCGGCCAAATTTTTGAATTTTCCCATATGTAGCTTGGATAAAACTACGAGTGGCACTCTATTGTGTTGGTCTCTAACCTTTGGGGAGTGAGGGAATTTGGTACCCTAGCTAGGGTTACTAAATTTGGAATAATGATGTCTTTAGACCCTGCACCATTGGACTTGAGGCCATATTTATTTACTAGATGACTAATTTTGGCCATGGCACCTTTTCCATTGTGGAACTTATGTGAGATGCCTCGAAAAGGTGGACCATTTTGAATAGATCCTCATTGTTGGGAGTGATCCTCATTGTTGGGAGTGATCCTTTTTTGTGGACCCTTTCAACATCTCTACCCATCCTATTGTTGTAAAAGGACTCTATGAAGTGGCCCATGGTTTTGTCGGATAAAGCGTTTATTACTCCTTGGCCCTTTCATTAACCAATCCCTTGACTCTTTATGTCTATCTGTGTGGTTACTAACCAATCCCTTGGCCCTTCAGTCTAGCCATCTTCATGTCCTTCTTCTTCCTCCTATGGGAATTTTCTTTAGAGAAAAATTTGAATCAAATTCAAAATTATTATGTTTATTAAAATAAAATAAAATAAGGATATAAAGATTCTTGCTACCTCTTCTTCTTATTCTTACCCTTCTTGGGTGAGTGAATGGATAAATCCAAGATTCCTCCTGAATGGATTATAGCTACCATAACTTTTCTTAAAGGCAAAACCTTGGAGGTGACAATAGCAAAACTTATAGTAAAGTCCCCAAGACAAACCATTCCACCAAGAGGCCCACCAAACAAGAGGTTATCCCGAGGCTTGGAAGTTTGGATCTAATCAATTATTGACTATCCAAAGTTTTGTAGCATACTCCTCTCACAATGGTTTCATTATTTTTTAAAGGACTAGACTCTAATTTTTGTAATTGCTACACTGATAAAGTTTTTTGGAAGCCCACCTTTAGAGAGCATCAAAAGTGGTGAAATGCATAGGCCCAAATTGAGCATAACCAATCCATGGGCATATGCACCTTTAAGTGTTGGAGGGAACTGTTCCAACTATCGTTTGCCATCTAATTGGCACCACAAGTCATTTGAAATGATGCAATGTAAGCATTAGGGTCTTGACTTTCCCTTGAATTTAGAGAATTGAAGGAAGGTGGAGGAGGAGCCAAATTCATCATGCTTGATGATGGGGGAATAGAGAAACACTTGTGAAAATTGATGTTGGGTTGGATGTGATATCACCTCTGTCCTTTGGGAAGAAGTAACGGTGTTACAATAGCTAAAGCTATCGAGAGAGGATGACATTCTATTTGTACATTGCATGGGATGTAGTGCCCATATCAAGAGTAAGCAATTTTTCCTAGTAATTATCTCATGACACCATTCTAGAGGAGCAGCGCATTTTGCATCATAAGGTAGCAATTATCCAACCATCTTGATCTGCCAGAAGAAGGAGATCAACACAGGCCGTCCCACTAGTATACAGCTAGAGGTTATATTTGCACTTGTCCTAGGGTTTCAAGATCTTCTAATTCTTGATTTTGTAGTCGGTTCAAATTCCCACTCACCAAGGAAAAGAACCAACAAAAATTAGTAAACCACATGGGATGGGGAATCTCTCCCAAATAATACGACTCAGGGTAATAACCAGAACCATTGGAGAAATGAATGGTTTTAAATTCAATGCGATCGATGATATCCCGATGACTTGGTAATTGAATAACAACTAGATGGCTAGAACAATCACAGATGTAGTATAGAGCATATGTATCTATAAACAAAACCCAAGAGGAACATGCATAGGAGCCACATTATAATGATATCTTTGACTTGAAAGACCTTGGAGAGGAGAGGAGAGGAGATTCCTCAACTAATGATAAATCCATGGCAAAGCCTTGACATTCTAAAAAACCTAAAAACTAGAGAAAAGTGAGAAATTGATCACATTAGGATCACCAAAAGTGTTAGCGAATGACTAACACGGGCTAAACTTCATATTGATGAACTTAATGAAATATATAATCAGATAACATAATGAATACATAACATAATATAGATACAAACACACTAAGATTCTAAAGAGGATAGTATAAGCATTTGATAATCTTATGATGATTTGGATTGCGCTTTGCACTGAATAATTAAGTTATAATAAGAAGAGATACAGAGCATCACACACCCATATCTATAGTGAAATAAATGGATAAATACTAATGTTATTAAGGGTTTTGAAAGAGATACAAAGTGCCACATCCATATCTATAGTGAAATAATGACTAATGTTATTAAGGGTTTTTAAAGAGATACAAAGTACCACATCCATATCTATAGTGAAATAAATAGATCAATGAATAAAAGTTATTAAGGGTTTTTGATATTAACAATTATATCTCCTATCTGGCTACTTAAAATTTCTTGGAGGAAGTGGACAAGAATAAGTGGAAAGTAATTGTGCTAAAGTCATCCGAGGTAGCTAGTAATTATATCTACTTAGAATTTCTTGGAAGAAGTGGACAAGAATAAGTGAAGAGTAATTGTGATAAAGTCATCCAAGACAGCTATGAATGGTTGTGAACTATCTAGATGAGGATAGAGCTTGGAGTATTTGGTCTCAAGGATTCATAGATATTTTCATGTGATATTCACATTAATCTAAAGGACTTTCACATAGATGACTTAGTTTTGGTCTATGAATAAAAAATGGGACTAAGAAATCCAAATCTTATGGTTCCCTAGACTATACCATTTAATATCACAAAGCTAAATGGATCTACTAGATTATTTGATCTTGCTGGTTTACCCAAAATCCATAATAGCTGCTCTAAGCTAAAGCTGTATAAATTGAAGGTACCAATGGTTAACATTTTGTCCAAAAAATGTTGTCCTCCTACACTTGGCAAGATGTTGACGAGTGTTGACTAATTTATTCTTTAATTATGTGGTAGGATCGAGAAGATCCTACCATCATCATGAGCCTCTAAATCATTCATGGCCTAGGAATGTAATTAAAGGCATACTAAGATCAAGGATTACTATCTTTAGATTAGCTATTTTAGGACCTTGTTAAGCATGATATTAATGTTATATCCTTATCATTCTCTACATGCATAGTGTTTGTTTGCACTCTCTTTCTCATCTAGTTTAATTAAAAAAATGTGCCTTCATTTGTTGTTTTTGCATTATTTTTATGTATATTACTTGCTCTGGTCATTTATAGTTCTGTATGCTACTTGATTTAGTCCTTACTATTCTACATACTACTTCCTCTTGTTCATTACTATTCTGCATACTACTTGTGCTTTGTTAGTTCATTACTATTCTACATACTACTTGGTCTTGTCATTACTATTCTACATACTACTTTCTCTTGTCATTACTATTTTTCATACTTCTTACTCTAAACATTATTATTTTACATACTACTTACTCTGGTCATTCTAGCTCTGTGGACAATGCTTTCTCTATGTGGCTCTGTGTGTGTGGTTGCATGCGTAGTTGTGCTTGGGGAAAACAAGGTTGGACAACAAGTTTTAGGTATACATGAGGGGAATGAATCTATTGGTAGATGCTAGCGTATGACACTTCTACAAGCTACAATGGACACTAGAACACTTGGTGGTGGTACAGGAGGTAGTTGAGTCATATAGTGTTGACGATAGGGAGATTGTATTTCTAGGTGGTCACTTACATAGGAGAATTTCTTAAGGAATGGCATGAAGAACTAGGAGAGGACATCATTAAGAGGACTTCAATGAATATATCAAGGAGGATACAAAAGTAGATAAGACCCACAATGCCACTAGGCAAGAGCCATTGGGGGCAAGATGCCTAATCTCAGTTAAGAGAGGTAATCTTTTTTTGATTCATAGATTCATGGATGATACTAAAGAAGGACATGAACACAATTTCCAAGAAGGGCATTAACACAATGTCCAAGAAAACTATTTGAGTCAAGAGCTTACATTAGCCTTACCGATCATGTGTTATTTGGTACTTTTACACCGTAGAGCCATAATGCAACTTCCTGGTGTGTGGGTGTGCTAGCTGTCCATTGCATCCTCACTCCATTTTCACATAAAAATTCTCCTCTACAAAGGAGATTTTTTATGGCATGAATCCTTTTTCTCTTGAGAGAAATCATGAATTAATCAATGAGAAATAATTCATCTAGTCTTTTACAGGGACTACATCTCACGTGGAAATACTTGGTTCTAGCAATATAGAGGCATTGAATTTCCCTCCTTATCTAGACTTTTTAAGTGGATTTAAGGACCTAAACCTACTTTTCCTTCAAGGCAAAGTCTAATTGATAAGATCTTGGTGGGATCATTAATCCTTCCCATGGCCTCACAAACTTGATCAATATTTTCGCAATCCCCCTCCCCATTTTAAACCATATCCTAAGCATGTTATTTGCATATTTCACATGGTGGTGGAGAACGTAAGGGAGTGGTTGCATAAAGCATTGGGATTTCTTGCCCCATGGGGTTAGGTTGTGCAGTTTTCCAATGGCACTTGTCCTAATATGTCAACCTCACTTTGAGCCTACAAGCTCGCTGGGAGAGCTGAGGTCCAATTATGTGAATACAATTATGGATCCTCTAGGTTCGAGGCTATCTCTGATATTGGCTCCTTACCCTTCCCCATGGTTTATGTTCTTTGTCTAAACAGAACTGGAACTTAGTTCCATAGTGTGAAGAAGCTTCTATAATGGTCTCCCATAGAAAGTGTGACTTCTACTTGCACTATTTGTGCTTTTTGTTGGGTTTTTTTTTTTTGTGGAATACTAATGCCTAATGGTACATCAAAATATCAATACTAAATGTTTGAAACATTGTGGCATCCAACAAGGTTTGACCACTTCTTGATGAGGGAGCAAACTATCAGCTTTTCGCTTCTTCGTTGGAGCTTTGCCCAAAAATGGGGATGTTTATTGCCCTTTTCACGAAGTTTATGGGTGCTATTTGTAGAGTCAGTTTGCTGAATTTGAGTCTCGGAGGTTCGTTAAAACAGTTAATGTTTCCAAGGGTTTCGATGTTCCTCTACTCATGTCCACATTTAGTTAGCTTATCTTTGACTCGATTAAGGTGGATCTAAAGGAGTCTTGCCTTCATATTAACAGAGGAGGACTCTATTGAGTGCTAGTTATTTTTTTGGACCAAAGTCTAGGTGGGTTTAAGGAAGTGTGGTTTGATACACTATAGTCAACTATATTACTATTTATAACAAAAGTATTTCGGATCGGGTTTGCATCAAACGGTTTCACTACTTTAGTGAAACAATCTCTAGTACTTTTTGAAGTAGGTTTGAAATTGTTTTTAGATATGTCTCTTCTTCTCATGCTACAAAAATAGTTTTTTTTGAGTTTGATCTTTTTTTTTCCTAGGCTCACATCTCTAGGTTCATGCCTATATAGACTAGACTTAGTCTCTAGGCTCTGTTTGTAGGTTCATGCTGATGGCCTCTCATGCCTCTAGATTCATGCTCATAGGCTCATGTCTTTTTTTTTGGGTATAAAATAGGTCTTTGGCGAGCTACACTCATATCACACCTAGTGGGCTCATGCATGTAGGCTCACATCTCTAGGTTTTTGCTTCTAGACTCACAAATGTAGACTCACATCTCTAGGTTCATGTCTCACATATTTGATAGCAAAGAAAGGTGTATTTTACCCACATTCTTTTAAAAATATTATGTCATAAAATCAACAAAGAAACACCACCCCCTGTGGCTTTGCTAAACTCATGATTGTAGGCTTATGTACATTAGGACATTTTGGAGATCATTTGTAGGGCCTTTTGGTAGAGAGAGAAAAAGGAGTGCATCTAATTAGGAAGAAGGCAATGTTATTTTGAAAAATAGGTTATTTCTTTTTCCTAAATCCAAAAATTCTTCTTTTCCACCTCAAAATGTATTCTACTTACACTTGATAGTCACTTTTCATACTCGAATGCATTAAACACACCTACACTTTTGTAGAGAGGGCAACTGCTATTCCTATCCATATAATAAATACACGTATCTTTGCAGAGGAGGGAAAATTCCCTCCTTCTCAAACTCCCTCTTGGGCTTACATAAATTCTCATGCTCTTTTCATTTCCTCTACCTTCTACACTCCATTTCCCCAAGCTTTAACCTTATGCACTCCATTTCCTCTTGAAAAGATGGGAAGCACTGATGAACAAGAAAAAATATAAGAAGGTCTTTGGAAAGCAAATGAATGACTTTTTCAAAGAGAATCAACTCAACATTTCCTCTACCTTCTACACTCCATTTCCCCAAGCTTTAACCTTATGCACTCCATTTCCTCTTGAAAAGATGGGTAGCAAATCTCGTTTTATATCATCCCGATTTTTTCCCACTAATGCTATCATAGATGATTCAATTCCAAGGGAAAGGAGACCAAGATCATCAGTGTTTGCCATACTTGTATCCAACTCTCTCAATGCACAAAATAAGTGGACTGAAGTGCTAATCACCAAGGGCACCTGGGTCCTTATGCAGTCAAGGAAGAGAAGCAAGACAAGCAACAAGAATATCTTCAGGGCATCATGGAAAGGAAGAGTGAAAGACTTCAAGATAGAGACTGGAAGAACAACCATCAAGGAGGTCCTAGTGCAGCATGTATATATGCATAATGAGCTTGTGCTTGAGAGTCAAGATGACATACCTTTGCCCTCGCATAGACCAAACTGTAAGTTAATCTATCGCTTGCCAATCTTCCATTTTCTCATAATGGTCTCATATATGAACTATGTAAACTGAGGCCTAGGAGAAGATTTACCTCTCTGGCTCAAAGTACACTTTTATGACTTTTATGTTCTCTTTATTTTAACATTTCAAGATTTTTTCTAGAGAGAGAAAATAAGAATCGATGATTTTACAAGGCCCTACATATGACTTCCAAAATGTCCTAATGTGTAGACTCACGTCTATAAGCTCACACCTTTTTTATATGAACTAGACTTATAGATTTGATATTAAGAAAGGTACATTTTACCCACATGCTCTTAAAAATATTTTGTCATGCATCTAGCAAAGAGGCACCACCCCCCTAGTGCCTTTGCTAGTAGACATCAACCTCACCACCTTGAGAAGCCTCATCTCTTTGACAAACCTAAGCTCAATCTTCCTTCCAAGAGACAGAAGTTGGAGTTGATTTGTAACCTCCCAAAAACCATATCCAAGGTGCCTATGGAGGATATATGATAGCCCACTAGACCATTAGCCAAGAGCAACCACCATAACAGATGATTCAAGTAGCCATAGTCCCATTTCCACAACCCAGTCAAGAAGAAGACCCTCTCATCTTGAGAAGTAACATGTTTGAGCCACGTGACTTCTTTACACATAGGAAGCACCCTATAGGAAGCACCCTAGGGAGAGGTGTATGAAGCTTAAATCAACATAGTCCAGAGATGTGCCGGCTAAGAAATTGAACTAGTAACACATGAATAGACTTAACACATGAGTAGGCTTAACCCTCCTTCCACAAATTTAACAAGCAACACATGGGTAGGATTTACCATCCTTCCACAAATCCATCACCCACTCCCAAATCATACCAATTTCCACAACATCTACATATTGGTCAACCTCCCACCATGAGGACCATCCCACACACACCTCTGATAAACTCTCAAGGAAGACATCAATCGGTCCCTCTCCTAGCCTTCTCATCCCATAGGATGTGGGCACACCGATGACCTCCTAGATCACCTAAGCACCTCTGAAAAACCATCACTCATGGGTGGAATGAGCTCAAAATCAGCCATATGGCTGAGACATCCAAGAGGCACATACTCCAAAAACAACCTAAAATCAAGTTTTAGTTCATCTAGAGGAGTTTAAGAAGCTCAACAATTCTTTACAACTTCATGAGATAAATGAGAAGGTTAACAAGTTAGATGCCAAGATCAAAGAAGAAAAAAGTGAACTCTAAAAGCTTGAGAATGAGCTCGTATAGCTAATCAATTTGCAAAAGAATGTGAAGATACCCTCATGGCAATAACTAGAGAGGCAACAAGGGTCCTAACCAAATTCCATGAGCCATGACCAAATTCCACAATGAGATTACCCAAGCCATGGCAGCTGGTTAGATAAGGCTTATCAAGAGCTCCTCCAACACAAAGAAAACCTTATCTCCAAGGCACACATAGAAATTTAGAAGATGGAAGCCATCGCCAAGCCATCGCCTTGATGAAGGGCATGATCAAAAGAAGCTCACCAAAAGAAGCTCACCAAAAGAAGTTGGATATGCTTCTCTCTTGGGAAACCGAACTCGACACCTTACCAAAACAATTTTTTAGTCGCTTCCCTATAGATACTTACCCTCATCAATAAGCACACCCTTTTTCTCTACCCTTTTCCTAACCTGCTTCCTTTTGACATCTTTTTATATGAGCCAATGTCACACTTCCACGTCCTTGCTTTTGAACTAAAACCTTGTGGCACAACCCACCCCCCTTACCACCCTTTTCATCTATAACCAATTCATTTACATATTGGACACCACTCCTTTATCCCATTAAATCTCATTTATTCGTGTCCAACCTCACCGTGTGGTGCCACTTGTTTGTCAAGTGAGTCTACACTTTTTATCACAAGGAATAGCACTTCCTTGAACCCATGGAACCCCCGTGCCTCAACTACCCTATCCACCATAAACATATGTAAAGATCCTCTTTTTTCCGTGGAGTTAAGTCAATTGCCAGTTGTCTAGCATTGGTTGTGCCACATGTCTAACAACCAATAAAATCTAATATAACTCATAGGGCATCATTTGACTGTATCAAATAGTCTTCACATACCTCAATTAAAGATGTCGCCATTCAATCCATTCATGTGGACCTACATGCAAGCCTCTCTATTAACAAGGTGTAAGAGGCCTATGCATTTTTAGAAGACATGAACCACAAATGAAGAAGATGACCTTAAAAAAGTCAATAAGAGGTTGGGGGAAAGCCTTCAAGAGATGATTTGAAAGGTGACAAAGCACGCCGTTTAGAAGTTTGGGTGACAAAACACGCCCTTCTAGAAGTTTGGGTGACAAAGAAGATCAAAAGGAGCCAACACTAGGTGATCCTGATGTTGCCCCACAAACCACTCTACCCTTTCCAAACCGACATCGAGGACAATCCCAACACTGCCGAACAAACCACTCCACCCTTTCCAAACTAACCCTCTTAAAATTCCTTATGCATGATCATCCACCACAAAGCTACGCACGCCACATCCGAGTCCCCCCCATTCTTGAACACCTCATTACCCAGATCCCATGAGATCCCATGCATTAAACCATTCCATGAGGGGTCTGCTGACCTCAATGAGGCTCCACTTCTAACCACATAAAAAAAGGCCATTGAAGGTGATGGGAAGGACCCAAGGGTGTCCTTACCCATCCATGACCATAAACTCATTTATCTAACCTCCAGGTGTACATGACCTCATCTTCCACCAAGGCAACTTCCATGGCACTCTTTACACACCATTTTGACACATCCTTTGATATGGTTGAAAAGTCTACATGGTGAACTAACAAATGGATAACCTATTTGCCCAATAAGAGGTTAATCCCCCCACACCAAAGGAGGATGATGGAAATTTATGAATCCACCAACGGACTACATAGGTGCAAGAGGTCATTTGAGACTACAACCCAAGTGGTGTAACACCTATCTCCTAAACCAGCATGAGAAAGTACATGTCCAATCCAAGGGACCCAAGTTTTATGCCTATCAAAAGGAGATGTGGTCCTTGTTGTGAATGGAAGGAAAAGGGTCCCCATCTATAACTTTCCTTACATTGACTAACTCATGCCACTCACCACCATGAAGATGTGGTTCCACATGAAATTTTTTAATGATCTTTTCTACACCCGACCCATCTATAGTTGCCACATGCTGCTTCTTCTAGCATTGTCCCTCATCCTTGAAGAACACCAGGTATTTCACCTCAGTGAAGAGCCAAAAGTTTTCCAACAGCTATCTATGGCATAAATACTTCATGTCCATAGGAGGGTGGCCACTTTTATGCTAGCTAACTGGGTTCTAGAAACCCTTTAACATCAAGGTGGTCATATTTGAGGATGTGTTAGATAATACCATGTTTAGGTAACCCTTTGGAATTATGTGGTTGGGTTGATGACTTTCGTGTCACTCCGTTGGGGCCTTTCACAACTTCCTTCTGTTATGAGACTGATAATATCTTTGGTACCAATGTGGGTTGGTAAGTATGATGACCACATCGGGCCTAGTTTGCTTTTATTTATGGGCCCAAATCCAGTACAAATCCCTCATCAATAAGAGGGGTACCTCCAACACATGAGGGCCAAGAAAAATCCAGTACAAATCCCTCATCAATAAGAGGGGTACCTCCAACACATGAGGGCCAAGAAAAAGGATGATAGGTAAATGTCAAAGAAAGCACGTACCCAAGGGATATTGCAAGACTTACTACTTTAAAATAATACTTTTCTTAGTTATTTATCCAAAATGAATCCAAGTCTTTGGACAAATCTCAAAAATATGGAGAGAAAAATACGATCATGAAACATTCATTTTGCTAAATAATTACCTACACATGAACCTAACCTTACTGTTATTAAAATCATTGAACGGTAGAAGTTGGCCAATGTTACCAATGAACAATCTTGGTGATTTCTATGAGGAGGAAGATGGTACCAATGCTACACTGCTATTGTTTATAAATGATGGGAAGCCATAGCTACCCTAGAAGGTGGAGCTAATCTATCAAGAATTTCTAGGAGAAATGGTAGGCCCTTTATAGAACTTGTAGATCTTATCATAAAAATGATGGATGATATAGTCACTAGGCCAATGTAAATTCTCCATGACCTAAATATTTCACTTATTCACACACGTGTAGTGTATGAGATGACATTTCCTATGCCACCAAATTCTTATGATGTTATTCTAGGCCGCTCCTTCATGATGATGAGGAAATCCGGACTTGTTTACATTTGGTCTACTGATGAATCACGTGTACCTCTTATGGAGAATGGATAGACTTTATTGTAGAAATGATGGATGATATAGCTACTAGACTAATGCATGACCTAAATATTTCGCTTATTATTACACGTGTGTAGTGTGTCGAACTTTCATAAGCAACCAAATTCTTATGATGTTATTCTAGGCTACCCCTTCATTGACGAGGAAATCCAGACTAGTTTCCATGACCTAAAGATGTTATTTTAGGCTACCCCTCCATGATGACGGCGGCAGAGGAAGTCTAGACTTGTTTCCATGACCCAAAGATTTAACTTATTGTCACACGTGTAGTGTGATGAACTTCCTTAAGAAACCAAATTCTTATGATGTTATTCTAGGTGACCCCTTCAAGATGAGGAAATCTACTTGTTTACAATTGTTCTATTGATGATCATCATGTGTACTAAAGGAAGGATGGGTAGATATTAAAGATTAATCTTACGATGTCAAAGATACACCCCATGGATGGAGAAATACTTGATGATGAATTTAATACAACAAACTAGATAATTTTTATTTAGATGTGTGTTATAGCCTTTTGGTCACTCTCCTAGAAACACATTCACAAGAGATTACCTTCGTGAGCTACAATCGTTGTGGTGCCAAGCTCAAGCACACTGATTTAAGAGCACCACACCTCTATGGGTAGCAATTTTCATCGTTATTTCCTACAAGCGTTTTTACAATTCTGTGTAGGACTGTAGGTCATCATCCCTCTTCTCACATCAAATCACTTATACACACTCATTAGCATGCATTCGAGAAGGTAATTATAGTAAGAAAATTAGTAAGGTAATTAGTAATATCAAGACTCTATATTGCACAACATGAGAGTTTATTGCATTATGAGAGAAAATGACTTATATACAAGTCTATAAGTGTTCACACACACTTCAATAGTAGTGGCCAGTCGGGCATCCAAGATGCATAAGTGGTCTATTGCTTATATAATTCTTAATCTTGCTTAATCTCATAATACATATGTGAAGTACATTCATAGTAGGGAACCCATTCTAGCTTGTTGCCACCACACATTCTTGGAGCGAGAATCACCAAGATCCTGTCCAAGTTGTGGATTTGGGCATCATTACTTTATAGTTTGATTATATAGGCTTTTGGTGTCTCCATATTTGCTATTTGATGTATGATTATAGCAGGAAACTCTTGCTAACCCCAAAATGAATTAACATTCCCCCTTTCCTAATGTTGATCAAATCCTCGTGATCGAGTGGAAGATTTTATCATGGAGAGAATTGAGAAGCTATTTTATTGATGCTTATGATGTTACATAAATGTTCAATGGTTATTTGTTCCTCTGGAAGAACGAATGGGGAAGGTTAGAAAATAGGGGGATTTCTACGAGTGACTGTATTTTTCTTATCTTTAGGTGAGTTAAAAAAATAATTATAAGCATGTTTACATTGATTATTTCAAGTTAATAGTTATTCTGAGGCTTGTTAGAAATAGAGGAAAAGAGATGGGGGATATGGACATGAATTCAAATCAATCACATCAAAATGAGAGAGTGAATCTCAATTCCTCATTTAAAGGAAAAGAGATGGGGGATATGGACATGAATTCAAATCACATCAAAATGAGAGAGTGAATCGCAATTCGTCATTTAATACATCAAAGAAGGGATGCAAATGTAGCTTCTTGGTTGTTACTTTTCACATTGTTTAGTAGAACAATAATCTTGAAGTGGACATGTTATTGAATTCTTCATCCCATGTGCCTTTTATTTTTTTATTTATAAATATATTTTATGATCTTACCAGCAAATATATAATGAAGTACATTAAAGTGAGTCAAGCAGACTCGATGTAGCTATTGTTTAAGCCAAAATCATTGGAGAGACATGAAAGAATCATTTTGACTTGCGAGGTTAATAGAAAAGTCATCATCTTCTTGTTGAGAGAAGTGAGGGGTTTAAACTAAAGAGATTATTGTTGAAGAGGTTCATTCTTGGCGAGGTTTGAATGGGTGTCATTGAGGATAACCTATTGTATATTGGCACCTTTTTAGGAAAATTTAGGTGATGGGTTGTACCATTTACCAGGATTTCTCCCACCATGAGCCCTTTATCCAAAAATGTACCTAGAAGGATATTATGAACGATGCTATTGTTGTGCAGGGGTTCATTATTACTGGTGACGTTTGAATGGGTGTCACTAAAGATAACCTATTGCATTGGGGAAATCAAGGTTATGGGTTGTACCATTCACCAAGATTTCTTTGACCATGGGCCCCTTATCTAGAAATGGATCTAGAAGGATATTAATGGACGAGGCTATGGTGTATACAAACTTTTATTTTTTCACCAATGAGTATTTATATTTACTCATTCACTGAGAAACTGCTACACTAGTTTGCCAATTGAAAGAGAATGGTAAACCAATGAGCTTACCCATTGATGTGATTGGCTATTGATGATAATATATTCTTTTGCATCTAAATATTGGTTAGGAGGCATTGCTTCATTTGCAGCTATGTAACTTATAAAATCCTCTTTAGCATGACAACCTAGAGGTATGAGTTGTTGGATATGTTAGAGTTAATATAGAGTCTAGTCAAATGTCCTTAGTGGTGTGAACACCCTCTTATTTAGGGTCAAAAGATAAGGCCTTGGTGCTAATAAAAGAAATGAAATCTTGCTCTCTCATACTCTCTCTCTCTCTCTCTCTCTCTCTCTCTCTCTCTCTCTCTCTCTCTCTCTCTCTCTCTCTCTCTCTCTCTCTCTCTCTCCCCTAATCTCACCCCATCACCTTCACCATGGCTTGATTTTCCATCTCCTTCACCACTCTCACCTCCCTGTGAGATCGTGGCACCATGTTTCCAACATGGTATCAGAGCTAGGATAACACCATGTTCATCACCTACAATGCCTTTTCACGCTCTCATGAACATCGTTAAGCTTCCATCACCATGGCTGCCATCTTGATCTTGCATTTTAAAATTTCTATGCTTCATGTGTTATTTCTCAGTGTGCTAACGGTTTCCACAATCATTGCCATCTTGCATTTTTAATCTTCTATGCTTCATACGTTATTTCTCAGCATCAATGTGCTGATGGCGGCCCCATTGCCCGCCACCATACTCTCAACAACAATGACCTTCTATTGCAGGCACCCCAACATTGCTTACGCCTTTTTTTGCTACTGAATGAGCATTTGTTTCTCATTCATCAATGCACATGAAACTTCTACAATATGCATGTTCTTCTATTCTCTATGACTCCATTTTGCTATGGGGTGTACTTGCATGTAAACTACTTCCTTATCCCATACTCTCTTAAAAAATGATTGAATTCCTTGGAGAAATATTCTCCCTCACCATCTAATCTTAGGTATTTTATATGCGTGCCTTTGTCTTTCTCAACCATAGCCTTACCATCTTTGTTGGTCCCCAAAGATCAAAATGCACCACATCTAATGGTCTTTGACTTACGTTCTTGTCATGTGGAATTTCATACATAAAATGTTTTCCCAATTGGCATGCTTCACACATACTTTGTGCATTCTATCCTCTTTGAACTTCAGTAAACCTATAACAATACTTTGGGTCTTTATATTTTGTAGACCCACTGAGTATCGATATACGACTAATACCTTTATGCTAAACATCAATCAATGTGTACAATCATGCGTATACCATGTACAAACATTGCAATCTTCACTTCATGGATGTTTACATATGTAAATATTCTGCCTATTTTGTTCCCCTTTGAAATCATGTGGCACTAATTATTAAAATTTTCTACATAACATCCATGAAGGTTAAACCTCACTTCTAGACCCTGCTCAACCATTTGTGCACAACAGAATCTAGGTTCTCTGTAATATTTGGAACATGAAGTACATCAGCCAAGTACTTCATTTGTCCATCCTACATAGAGAGGGACACCTTACAACATGCAGAATAGGATGCACATTATCATCACCTCTTTCTAGATACCTTGGTTTGTCCATTTTTAAAATATCTCTAAACCACTCCATGAATGGTTATGTGGTTAGAAGCACTTGAATCAACATATCATACATTTAGGTGGTGCTTCTATAACCACATGACCGATCATGTGGTTAGAAGCACGTGAATCAACATATCATACATTCAGGTGCTTCTAGCCACATGACCGATCATGTGGTTAGAAGCAGCACGTGAAACAACATACCATACATCTCCATGATTTTGTACATATGTAATTATGGAACTAAGCATATGATATATCACAAAAAGTTTCTCACTTCTATCTTTAACTTTCTTTCTTGAAGATGCATAGTTCCCGTAAGTTTCCTACTTGTGATGGTTTGGTCTTAAAGTATGTAAGCTTGTTGGTACAGTAGTAAGAGAGGTGCTAGTATTAGTCTCCAGGATGTAGGTGGACCATTTGATATATCACTTTATCAACAACAATAGGCTATTTGGTGCCTCATCTATCTATAAAATACAAGGCCAGATATTTAGTTTAGGGTCTCCCAGTTGAGAAGGTTTTTATGTATAGTTTCAAAAGTAAGCATTGGTAGGCTCCCAAACAAATATTTCAATACTTACAAGGCACTCCCTTGGTCTAGTCTATGCTAAGGGGGGTGATATTCGTGGCTGCATTATTTTAATGACTTCAATTGGGTTGGATGTTATGACACCACGCGTGCCCACTAGTAGTGGCTTTTACTTACTCCTTCGTGATTTATGTATATCATGACTCAGCAAACAAGAAGTAGCCAATAGTGGCCAACAAGAAGTAGCCAATAGTGGCCATTTTGAGTTGTGAAGCTAAGTACATGGCATCTTTTATAGCGATTGTGGAGTGTGTATGGCTTAAATGCCTTTTGTGGTAGATCTTGGTGTTAGCTCCCAACTCCATCTTCATTAACAATCAGAGTGCATTGGCTATTTTTGCTATGAACCTAGTGTTTCATGCTTGCAAAAAGCACATTAAGGTGCGGTATTGTTATGTTAGTAGGGAGAGGCTCATTCTAAGAGAGATTCCTAGCTTATGTTGCTATACATGATAATGTGGCATATCATGAAGGCTCTCTCACAAGAGAAGCTTAAAGCTTTTTGCAAAGATTTGGGATTATTTCCATTTGGGGATTGATCAGCTACATGATCCATGTACATGTTCATAGATAGGATCTCTTAAACTAGAGAAGTTTGAAGCTTTTTGTAAATCTTTGGAATTATTGCCATTTGGGGATTGATCAACCATATGATCCATCTCTCCTCTGTACATGATCCATGTACAGAGAAGAGATTCATAGCCATTTATATAGTAGTGATGTGTGGTGTAGGCTAATAATGGACCAAGACACTTTTTTCCTCCTCTCATGAGGTTTTCTCCCTCAAGCATGTGTACGTACTCTCATGAGTGTGTGTAAGTGACCTTATCCTGTCATTTCACTTGTGTTCATTCTCATCAATTAACTTTAAGTGTTATGCTCCTCTATATCTCTACTTGCTTGATGCATCTATGTCTGTATGTTGATATCTTTGTCTCCACTCCGACAGATCTGTATGTACAAATTTAAAGAAGAAGATAGCTAATGAGGTATGGTTTTTGTTATTGTTTGTGACTTTTTTATGGTTACTTGTTATGTTTAAATGCCTATTAAGTTTGTTTCAATACTGGTGTTTAGTGTTGTGATTAAGATTATTTCATGTTATGTATAGTATTGTGTTCATTATATTTAATGTAAAGTTAATTTTTATGGTTGTTAGTTGGTTTAATATATTTTTTAATGTGGTTTATTATAGTGGTTTGATGTGGATTATCCACATAGCAACAAAAGAGAAGGAGACGAGCGATATGGAGGTTTATGTTGATGATTTCTTTAACACTTTGCTATGTGGATTAACGCTTTGTATCCACACAACAACAAAAGTGAAGGAGAAGAGAGCTATGGAGAAGCTATGAAGGTTTGTGTTAATGTTTTTTTAAGTAAAGGTTTGATTTTAGATTTATGTTTAATGTTATGTAGAGTCCCATCACCATAAAACATGACTAGCATTGCCCACCATCTATCATTACTACCTCGACGCGACAGAACCATGAAGTTACCACCTCTGACACATATCTAGAGCTAAAACTATTGGCTATAATGCCAACAGCCGACAAGATCACCCTACTATTGTGCATTGAATTTTACCCTACACATGTTGTTTATTTAATGCCACCCTACACATGTTGAATGCCACCACCCTACACAATCAACTCCAAAATTCCTACTTGTGACACCCCTAACACATTCTAGTGTTTGACACACACGTTTTCATTATTTCCTAGTGACATGCATAATTTTAATTAAAATGTAATTTGCATATACAATTCAAAAATATGCCTAAACACTTTTAAAAAGTGTGTTAGACAAGTTCAAACTTATACGTGTATACATTGGATAATTTGAGTTGTACATTAGACAAGTCTAATGTGTATGTGTACAAACCAATTTAAACATATGTTGAGAATTTACACATTGGATAAGTTCTACGTATATGCATATAGATCAATTTATATAAAGTATGACCTAGAAGTTTAACTTGTATGCATACAAATATAGTTGTACATCAAAAAATTGAGGTGAAAGTGTTGGAATTAGGGTTGCAGGAATGCACACACAACTTCAAGAAGATGAGGAAGCTTGAGCACAACACAGTAGTGTATTATGAGTGCCAAAAATGAAAGATAACTAGCCCTAGAAGATAATGGGCGTATATACAATGCACGGGGGAAAAAACCTCCTAGTGAGGGAAAAAGTGCCCCGGCGGTCCTAAGTGTGTTCACACACATCACTACTATAATATGGTAACAAATCCCCCCTGGAGTGATGCGGTGAACAAGAGCTAGCACTCATGTATAGGGAAGTGTCTAGCTATGTGGACGAATCCACAAAAGGGAGTAAGCCCAAAGCTTTGCGAAAAGCTTCGAACTTCTCACGAGGCAGAGCCTTTGTGAAAAGGTCTGCAAGGTTATCCTGTGTTGGCACATAAGCCAAACTGATCTCTCCTGCAGAGAGTCTCTCCCTGACATAATGGTAGTGCACCTCAATGTGCTTCGTACGAGCATGGAACACTGGGTTCCGCGCAACTGCCAATGCGCTCTGACTGTCAGTGAAGATGGTGGTGGCAGATGGCTGCCCAACACCCAAATCAGCCATAAGGCGTCTGAGCCAAACACACTCAACCGTAGATGTGAAAGCTGCCCTGTACTCAGCTTCACAACTAGAAGTGGCCACAGTAGGCTGCTTCTTGCTCAACCATGATATGCATGAGCTTCCAAGCATGAAGCAAAAACCACTCGTGGACACGCGTGTGTCATAACAACCAGCCCAGTCAGAATCTGAAAAAGCATGTAAATCTGGTGGCAATGATCCCCCCTTGGGATAAAACAACCCAAGATGCCGAGTACCACTCAAATAGCGAAAGATACGCTTCACTGCCTGCCAATGCTTAATGCCTGGGCTATGCATAAATCTGCTCACCTGTGAGACTGCAAACTGAATGTCTGGCCTCGTAATGCATACATAAATGAGGCAACCAACAGCTGTCTGATAGAGTGTGACATCAAAGTGATCTCCAGCATCATGAAGACTCAACTTCAAACCTGTCTCCATTGGAGTAGCAATAGGCTTGCAGTCTTCAAGGCCAAATCTCCGCAACAATGTTTCAATATACTTTGTCTGACACAAAGCAATACCTCCATCACACTGCTTAAATTGTATCCCCAAATAATGATGCAAATGCCCCAAATCTGACATCTCAAAAGAGGCATTCAAATCAGCCTTAAAAGCAGCAATATGACTCTCATTTGGTCCTGTGAGCAGCATGTCATCGACATAGAGAGCAATGATTAGATGTACACCATCCACACGTTTAACATACAAAGTGCTTTCTGTTGGACTATTCTGAAACCCATGTGCAGTCAAATATGCATGTATTTTTTCATACCAAGCTCGTGGAGCTTGCTTTAAACCATATAAAGCCTTTTTTAACCTGCACACTTTGTTTTCCTGCCCTCTTTGAACAAAACCACGAGGCTGCGATACATACACCTCCTCATGCAAATCTCCATTTAAGAACGCAGTCTTTATGTCCAGCTGATGTACATTCCAACCATTATGAGCTGCTAATGCACAGATGCTACGAACAGTGGTCATACGACATGTGGGAGCAAAAGTCTCATCAAAATCAATGCCCTTCTCTTGAGCATAACCTTTTGCAACAAGCCTAGCCTTATGGCGATCCACTGTGCCATCAGGCTTACGCTTCAATTTGTAAACCCACTTAGTGCCAATGGCCTTCTTGCCAGGGGGCAAGTCACATAAAGACCATGTACCATTCTTCATAATAGCATCGTATTCTGCTTGCATAGCAGCCATCCAATTTTCTGAACTTTGTGCCTCATCAAATGAAACAGGCTCACTTTCATCGCACATACTAGAAACAGCCAATGCATAACAATCTGACGCATAAGAGGCACCATGAGAGCCAGAACGAGTGCGACTAGACAAAGGGGCATCCAACTTGCTGTCACGCAAAGTCTGCACCAGCCATCTAGGCATATTCCTAGAGCCCTCAATCTCTTGTCTCTCATCCTCAAGTGCATCATGCACATCTGCATCAGATATAGGCTGATCTGTGCCATCATTTAAAACCTGCATAGGCTGAAAAACTGCCTCATGAGGTATTGCACTTGACTGTGCACCACTGAAAAGAGGCAACAATGTATCATAGACATCACGTGAGCTGATATCTGTCTCCTTAGTACATGAAACCAAGGGCTGAACTGCATCTTCCACAAATACAACATCACGGCTAACCAAAATGCGCTTTGTCTGTGGATGATACAAACGATAGCCTTTGCTCTCAGCACTATATCCAACAAAAATACATTTGACAGCTTTGTCATCCAATTTTCTGCGATGTTGCACAGGCACTAATGCATATGCCAGGCAACCAAAAACACGTAAATGGCCAACAGATGGCTTGCGGCTATGCCAAGCCTCATATGGAGTGACAACCTGTAATGCTTTGGTGGGACACCTGTTTAGTACATAAGTGGCACACATGACAGCCTCAAGCCAAAAACCATGTGGTAGACTTTGACTCTTAACCATACATCTTGCCATTTCCATGAGAGACCTATTTTTTCTCTCAGCCACACCATTTTGCTGTGGTGTATACGGCACTGTACATTGGTGTTTTATCCCACGCTCAGCCAGAAATGCATTAAATTCTGAAGACATATACTCCCCCCCTCGATCTGAACGGAGGGTGCCCATCTTACTTTCTGACACATTTTCAGCCATAACCAAAAACTGTTTGAAGCACAAAAACACCTCGGACTTTGCCTTCAAAGGATATACCCATGCATGCCTGGTAAAATCATCAATGAAAGTCACGAAGTAAAGGTAGTTTCCAAATGATGGAGTTTGCATGGGACCACAAACATCACTGTGAACAAGCTGCAATCTGCGTTCAGCTCTCACTGATCCATCTTTGGGAAAGGAAGCACGCTGCATTTTACCCAATATGCAGCCCTCACAAACATGCTTGACAGGTGCCTCAAGCTTAGGCAAAGAAGACACCATTTCAGATTTCTGCAGGCGCAGCAAACTTGCAAAATTCAGATGACCAAAACGTGCATGCCACAGTTTTGCATCTGAAATAGCCTGCGTATCCATAATAGCACATGCTGAATCCTCTACACATTTGCCATCCATATTGAGCTTATACAGCCCTCGACATAGTGAACCAGATGCTACAATGATGTCACCACAAGAGAGATCATGAACAGTACATCTGTCATCCACAAATTTTACAACCAAACCTGTTTTGGCAAATGCGGAGACTGACAGCAGATTCTTTTTGATCCCTGGCACATACAATGCATCAAAAAGTGTAAAGGTGTTGCCATTTGCAACATTCAGCACAATCTGTCCAACTCCTTCAACGGGATAAGAGGAGTTATTGGCACAAGTGACAGTATTCCCTGTGGGAGCAGACTCAAGGAAAGTGAATAAACTGCGCTGCGAGGTGATATGCTTAGTGGCACCACTGTCAAAGTACCATACATCTGAATCTACTGCAGACATACATGTGTCATGCAAAGATGGGTCATAACTGCACTGCGCATTGAATGCCCATTCTGTATCTAGCACAACATTAGCAGATTCATTGTTAGAAGGAGAGGCATCTGCAACAGCCATACCAGCCTCTTTCTTCTTAGCCTCTTTCGCAGCCAGCTTAGGACACGCTTTGATGACATGATCATTTCCCTTACAGTACTTGCAAAATGTCTTCTGTTTGTCACCCTTCTTCTCATCTTTGTCTTCCTTCTTTGGTTGCGCAGCATTTGCAGATTTCTGCTTACTAGAAGAAAAGCCAGCTTTACCTTTCCCGCTTCTCTGACTAGCAACGAAAGCTTGATCTGCGACACGCATAATATTCCTGTTTTGCCTTGACTGGTCTTCTTGCAGCAAAACAGAAACTAACTCCTCAAATGATAAGGCATTGGGATTGCCTTTCATCATCAAGCGAAGAGTGGAAGCAAAACCCTGATAAGAATCTGGTAGACCATTCAAAACAGTCTGCACAAGTGAACTGTCTGACAGGATTTCATCTGCAGAAATGAGCTGCTCTTTGAAATCCTTGATCTTTGTCAAAAAGCTATCCATAGAATCACCTTCGTTCATATGCTCACTCTCCAACTGTTTTCGGAGGTAAGCAACACGAGCCTCATTTCTTGCCTGATACAATGTGGCAAGTACATCCCAAGCATCCTTAGAAGTCCTGCAGGAGCGAATATGTGGGATAATGGTACGTTTGACAGACAGCGCAATCAAGGCATGAGCCTGCGCATCTCTACCATCCTAACGAATCTGCTCTGCTGAGAGTGGTGGTTCTCGAACAGCTGCTACAGCACTTGTGCCTGCACCATCATCAACAGTACCTGTTTCTGATGTGTTTGCAGCATTCCCAGCCACAATAGGACGTGCATCAATACCCTGCACAATGTTCCATAACCCCTTTGCTACCAATACATGTCGCATCATATATGCCCACAATGGATAGTTGGTGCCATCCAACTTATCCTCAGCAGCCAACATGCGGAATACATCATTGTTGTCAGCCATGGCCAATGACTGTACTACTAGATGTAAATGCTGTCTGTAAGAGGTAAACCTGTATAAAATCGACCTGTGCTATGTAGCACAGCCCAAAACAGACGAATGGGCACCTGTCCTGCAGATTTTAATCTTGACAGAAAATCTGCACAGTAGGACGATTTTGCCTGCGCAGTACTTGGAATGCAAAAACGGAGGGCGAAATGACTTCAGATCAAAATTCTGAAACGACCGAGCCCTATGGGCTCACCCACGGCATATACTAACCTGCAGACGCTCGTGAAACCTCGTCGCAATCGGAGGAGATGAAGCGGCAGGTGCCGGTGATGCTGCCCGGGAGGAGGAAGCCTGCTCTGATACCAATTGTTGGAATTAGGGTTGCAGGAATGCACACACAACTTCAAGAAGATGAGGAAGCTTGAGCACAACACAGTAGTGTATTATGAGTGCCAAAAATGAAAGATAACTAGCCCTAGAAGATAATGGGCGTATATACAATGCACGGGGGAAAAAACCTCCTAGTGAGGGAAAAAGTGCCCCGGCGGTCCTAAGTGTGTTCACACACATCACTACTATAATATGGTAACAGAAAGTACGCACATGTTTATAATTGTATGTTGTGATACTATTAATACACATATAGTTATATTTATATACCATACATTTCCAACAACAAGTTTATCTAATGTGGTATGAATCCAAAGCTTTGAAAGTTCCTTTATATGCTTTTCTAAGTTTTTGAGCAAAAAGGGAAAAAAATGGACAAATTACAAAAATTGACAAGAAATTGAACAGACAATGGAAATAGCATTATGTAGTGCTATTATTGTGGCAAATCACATAACATAGCAAAGGAGTGCTATTATTGTAGAAAACCATGTTATATAGAAAAGGATTTTTGCTATAAAAAGCAGACAACAAGCCCAAATCTGTCATCTCGAATGACACATGTAATCTAGCCTTGAAGGCTAAAACGTTCTCCATATATTAGGGCCTATGAGCAATGTGTCATCAATTTATAAAATGATGACCAATAAACAATATTTACTCCTCTTTACATAGAGGGTAATCTCAGTTGTTTGGACTATTGTAAAAATAATTTGTAACTAGTCATGCGTTTATCTTCTTATCATACCATGCTATGGGAGCTTGCTTAACGCCATATAAATATTTTCTTAATATGCATACTTTAGACTCATGTTCCTTTTAAACAAACCACAAAGCTAAGATACATAAACCTCCTCATGTAAATGACCATTAAGAAGGTAGTCTTAATATCCAACTAATCCACGATACGTTGCCAATGTCCAGATTATAGTCATACAAGACATGGGTGCAAAGGTCTCATTATAATATATGCCCTTATCCTAAGAATAACCCTTTTTGTAAAAACCATCCCTGCCTTGTAGCGTCAATGCTACCATCAGCTTTACGCTTAAACTTATAAACCCACTTTATACCCATAACTTTTTTACTGTAAGGAAAATCTGCCAAATACTAAGTGTGATTTTTTAGAATCGAGTTTATTCGATATATTGGCAATGAGAGCATGATTCACAAAAGATAGGATGCATGATGAGAACCTGCATGTGTTTTGTTAGGCAGTCGTCCCATAATCTTTGCACCAGCCATTTTAGCATACTCTTGGATATTTGGCTATATAGCTTTCCTTTCCACTACATCATTCAAAATTGCCTCATTTAGTAGACTAATATGTTGGTTGAAATTAGGATTGCTTTTTAGCGGGTATGGATTGCTTTAGAGCACCTTGTTGAGAATTCATTTGCTTCACATATGGCTACCCAACATTGTACAAAGGTAGGAGTGTATCAAAGATGCATACATTTTGTTGTTTTTTGCATGAAAGCATGGGATGAACTTAGTTCTCAAGACATCTCCGAAATCCACCTTGTGTCCTAGATGGTAGATTTGATGCTCTTTTTCTGAGCTGTATCCCATAAAAATGCATTTAACACCTCAACATCTAGCTTATTATTGTTGTTACACTTAGCCACCTTGTGGCCCCCAGCAGATGGTAGAGTCTATGCCCTTTTTTGAGATGTATCCCACAAAAATACATTTTATCACCTCATCATTTAGCTTATTGCGTTATTGCTCAAGCACAAGAGCATAAGCATAATAACAAAAAATATGTAAATGAGGCACAAAGGGCCTCAAAAAATATGTAAATGAGGCACAGAGGGCCTCCTGCCATTCCCAACTTCATATGGGGCAATTGCAAGGCCTTGGTGGGGCATCTATTTAGCACATAAGTGGCACCACCACCAAAAAACATGACGTAAATCCTGGCCTTTAACCATGAAATGTGCCATATCCACGAGAGATCTATTATTTCTCTCAACCACACCATTTAATAGAGGTGTGTAAGACATAGTGCACTGATGTTTTATACCTCTTTCAACCATATTATGCATGAAATTCCTTTGACACATATACTCCCCCCCCTCCCCCCCTTGATTTGTAAGAAGGGTGCTGACTTTCCATACAAACACATTTTTCGCCATGGATACAAAGTTTCTAAAGCAAGAAAAAACCTTTGAATTTTCTTTTAATGCACCCAAGTGTGCCTGGAGTAGTCATCAATAAAAGTCACACAAGTAGAGATATCCCCCGATTGATGGTATTCTCATACAAACATATACATTACTATGTATGAGCTGTAAATTATGGACAACCCTTACTGATACATCTTTTGGGAATGATGCTCGTTGCATCTTGCCCATAATACACTCCTTACATATATGTTTGACAATAGGCCTCACGCTTTGGCAACTCTAAGAACATCTCTTTCCTTTTAAGATGCAACAATCTGTAAAATTCAAGTGACCAAAGAAGGCTTACCAAATAGCTTTGTGTACTTATAGCATATGGTAGTAAAACTAAACAAGCATTATGTGCCAATCTCTTATACCTGTCTAGCCTATAAGCCCATGGATTAGAGTATCGGCGGATACGACAATGATGTCTTCATCACTCTAGTCATGGACTATACATCTATCATCAACAAATTTAACCACCACTAGGCCTATCCTAGTAATGACAAAGAATAACATCAAGTTTTTAATGTGTGGGTGTAGTGCTGCACAATGAATGCCCAATCATCCTATGTATAGTATCCTTCTTTTTACCACTTTGGTGTTGATGTATCAGCCCAATAGCCATGCATGAATCTTTCTTCTTCTCCTTCTCCAACCTTTTTCTTCATTGAGTGATATAACGGTTTGTCAATAGTTACATTTGCCTTTCTTCTTAGGCTTATCACCCCCATTCTCAGCATCCTTGCCAAGAAGAGACCGGGTTGATTCGCTAGCTTGTAGTTTCCCTGAGAGAAGAAGGCTTTATTTTTACCTTTTTGACTAACAAACTAATTCATGATCTCTCACATGCATACTAGTTTTGTTTTATTGAGATTGTTCTTCTTATTGTAAGAGAACTATAACCAACTCATCAAACATAAGGGCATTGGGATTACCCTTCATTATGAGCCGAAGTGTGGATGCAAAATCTTGGTATGATTTTGATGAAGTTATTAATAAATCTATGAGAACAATAGACACTAATGAACTACCTCATTAATACATGCAAGCTACTCTTTAAGATCTTTGATTCTTGTAAAGAAATCATCTATTAAGTCTCTCTCATTCATATTCTTGGACTCTAACTACCTGTGTAAGTAGGCCACTCATGCCTCTGATAAAGCATAACAAGCACATTCAAAGATTGCTTGGCAGTTTTACATGAACAAATATGAGGAATAATGCTCCTTTTCATGGAGAGTGCAATCAATTCATGTGCCTATGTATCATTGCCATCCCACCTGGCTTGTTCAGCTATGGGAGGTGCAAAGGTGGATGGCACGATTACATCTTAACTACTTTCACCATCCAAAGTACTTGCACTATCATGTGCTGTGGGAAAGATAGGGTGGGCCTCAATGCCAATAACAACATTCCAAAGCTTTGTAGCAACCAATACACATGATGCATCATATAGGACCATGATGGGTAGTTAATCCCTCCCATAATGCTTATCCTCAGTGAAAAACATCCCAAATACATCAACTTGTTGTCTACTAGCACAAGTAACGAATCTCTCTAACATAAAATACAAACACCCCAACAACCTCTAAGTACAGTGCCCATTGAATGTAACCGAGATGGTTGCTCTAGTAGGAGATCAGTTTGATGTGATGAAACCTGCAAAGAGTACTTATAGGGATGCAAAAGATGATGACAATGGTGATGATGCTGACAAAGCTATTGAATGAGCTCGAAGATGTGATGTTGCTGACAACACATAAACCTTGCGTGCACACCAACAAATGTATATTGTTCCAGAGTGCAAAAAACCTAAAATTGAATAAACACAATTTGAATTGACACTCCCTCTAGATGAGGCTCTATCAGCATGCCAAATGTATACTGATGTAGTGTAGAAAACCTAAAAGTGAATAAAGGCAATTCGAATTAACGCTCCCTCGGATGTTTACAAAGCCTTACACCATGTGAACAAGTCTTGAAACATGTCTGAAACAGCCTGATAAAGAGTAAAAACTTTTTTAACGTAGTTATACCTTCTCTACGTAAGAGGATAGATCAATTTAAGACAATCAAAAGAAAACCTGCTCGGATACCAATTGTTGGAGTGGAGACAAAGGTAGCAAAACACACACACACAAAGATGTAGCAAACAAGTAGAGATAGAGAGAAGCACAACACTCAAAGTAGATTGATGTGAGAATGAGTAAAGTACAAGTGAAGTGATATGATAAGATCACTTATACACACTTAGAAGAGTGCGTATACATGCACGAGAGAAAACACCTCCTAAGGAGGGAAAAATTGCCCAATCCATAATTAGCCTACATCAACACATCACTTCTTATAGTAAGATAAATTTTTGGTTCTATCTAAACGGCCCTAGAAAACAAACAAACCTTTATTCTCTCTCACACTTGGTCTCTGTATCAAAATGGTCTTAGGATTGAGAAGATTTAGTGCCATAAATGTAAAAACGGAGGGAAAGGAAGAGTTTGAGAAGGAAATAGAGCTTGGCTATGAGAAAGTTAAAGACTATACATAAATATTAAATCTTTTCTAGACAAAGGAGGTAAAGTGAGAAAACCCTCCCAAATAGTAGATAAGCATGCAAAAGTATACGAAACTCAAAAAATCCTATTGCTAAACAATAACATTTAAAATAAGATTGATTTTTTTTAAATCTAAAAACCTCATAATACTTATAAACATTCCAAAATGCACAATAGTATTAAAAAACTTTAGATACACCTGATTTGATGGATTTAAAGTTGAAAAGTCGTGTGGGTAGGTGTATGTTTTTAGCTCAAATAAAAAAGTAGTTTTGAGATTTTCAAAATTTTAGGAGATGTGGTCCCAATCTTTGATAAGGACACTATTAGAATTCTCCTTGATCCTAGAAGAGGAGAGAGAGTGACAATATTATAACCATTTTTAACACTTTTCCTTGATTCATGAAAGAGAGTAATGGCCCTTAAAAGGTCCCTTCTTTGAGTGTAAGTTTTTCCTAATGCGAAACATGGGTAGTTTCCTCAAAGGATTCCTTAAAGAATTGTGGAATCTAAGATTGCATGATCTTTTGCTTCTACCTCTTTCGATCAATGTTGTAAGTGGGACCACCTACCTCGATGATAATTTGAAAGAAACAAATTGGCATATGTGCCAACAAAAATCTCATTGAGCCTCTTGCTTGACAAGGCCCAAAAAAAAACACAAGGGAATGCTTAGCAATGTGACTAGAGGATCATAGTGCTTCACTTGTTGCTGAGATGCAACAATAGTTGTTGATTAAATCCAAGTGGGAATTATAAAATGACTCATCATGGTCCCCACAAAGTGTAAAACTCACATGGGACCACAATGTCTCATTGCGCGAATGGAGAGACTATTATGACTATCGCAAACCACATGGTGACCATGAAATTGGAATGCTAGCATTATTGTATTTCTTGAAATTTATAAAGGTCAAGAATGCTAAGCCATCTTGGATGGTGGAGCAAGAGTTAGCATCCTAAAGAAAATATTGTTGGGAAGAATTGGGAAAAACCACCCTTGCACAAAGCCACTTTAGTGGTGAAACTAGTAGATGAAACAAGAGTGTGTATGGCATAATCTCCCTACATGTGCGAGCCTCAACTCTATCTCCCACGGGATCTTAAAGACCCTTGTCGGGTTAAATCAATGGATGCCATTGATCAAAATCGTGATGCCTTTTTTGGGCCATCGGATAAAGTAAACTCAGACAAGTAAACCACCAACGAGTAAACTACAAAAAACTAAAAAAATTCCATCTTAGTTTACGTTATAGTTTACTAAGCGATCATAGTAAGTAAACTACATCATGGGATAAGGGTGACTTTGCGTTTGGGACTTAGAAAAATTTGGAGCAAGATGTTATGTGCAAAAGAGAATTTGAACTCGAGACCTTGAGTTTCCAATGGAAACATCTTACCACTACACTATACCTTCAAGCAATGGAACCATGTGGTGTCAAGCTACTACATTATTGTGTGGTGCATGACATAGTTTACTTGTTCGAGTTTACTTGGCTGAGTTTACTTTAAAGATGGATGATCAAGATTTGTGCGTGCAATCCTCAATGCACGATGGCCGTGGATCTCACCCAACAAGGGTCTTTAAGACCCTGTGGTCTATAGTTGCATGGATGCACGAGTAGATTGTCTCTACATACGTGAGTCTTGTCTGATCCCCCTTGACTCAAGCATTGACCACATCTATATTTGAAACAAGCAAGAAACATTGAAGGTCAATCTCTCCACATGGAAAGCACTTCCCATGAATAGATACTTTCTATTAGATGAGGACTGCAAAACCTCAACTCCTAATATTTTTCATCAAGACCTATAGGATGAGCAAGAGAGAGAACCATGAATAGCCTTACTTGATGAAGATGATGCCAATGATTGGATAAAACTCCTGGCAACAATCAACATTCTTGTTGCTAGAACAATAGGCACTCAATACATGGATTCAAAGTAGAAACGCACGACCCATATGCCTCACTCTCAACACCTCTTAAGAGTGTCAGATAACTCCTTGCCAAAAACCCCACCTCTTAAGAGTGTAGCTTGACTTTCCATTTGGTAAAAACGTGAAAAGAAACCAAGATTGGATTTGCATGAAAGCTATGCCATGGGAAACTTGGGTTTCCCAAGGCCAACCCTCTCGTGGTGTTGTACACACTAATATCCGTGAGCAAAAGTTCAAATCTTGGGGTATTTCACACAAGTTATTGACATTTCACATAGATTATTGACACTATACCTAACCCCTTGGTTTCCAAGTTTCATATAGTCCCTACAAGTGTACACAAAGGAGGCAATCCTCCTCGGAGGAACCTGGGTGAGCAAAGCTGCATGATCAAATTGGCCAACAAAACAACAATCCTTGAGCTCCCCACCCCCTACTACCCTCACCCCAGCAAAGAATTGGCTTTCCAATCAAGGACACCCTCCTGCAAAGGTGGCAAACTCAATTACATCCATGATTATTATGTATTTGGGAGCTTGGAAATCACTAGGACAATCAATACTTACACACCACTATGATCCTCCTTTTTGATGAAGAAGTGAGGGCTTCTCCGACTGTTGTACTTCACACTGAAGTCCCATCCTCAGCATTGACAATCTTCTCCCAACATGAAGAGGAACCCTTCCCCAAACCTCAGCAAGCCTTGCTAAGGAAGAGCATGTACCTTGGAGTTTTTATTTATTTTTTGAATGTCTAAACCTTAGGATAACCTAAGGTCATATATTATGCTGTCTCAGCTGGCATTGATATATGCATCCATTTTGTAGCCTGCAAGTGTTGCATTGTAGGGTGTAATGGGGTAGGGACGCTTGCGGGGTGCCACATGGTAGTGCCTAAACCTTAGGATAACCTGGGGTCATATATTAATCCTTGTGTGCAGATTCTTGCATCGATATATGTTATCTTCCATTTTTATTTTGTGTGTGTCTGACTAAACCTTAGGATAACCTAAGGTCATATATTAATGCCTGTGTCAGCTGGCATTAATATATGTATCTTCTATTTTTTTTAATTTTTAATTTTGTGTAGCCTGCAAACAGGAGAGGGTATTGAAAGGAAATTTATTTTAGGCTTGCACCTCGTGTGTGCGGTAGGTAGGGAATGAACTGAGTACCTCTTCATTCCTGTGGAGTTCTCTCTTAACCAACCCACCATACCTTTGATAGTATATGGGGGTGGACAACTGTTCATGTGAATACAAACATGAACGTTTAAGCTTTATGTTTGAAGAAGCTTCTCTCATATTAGAGATCAGCAATGCCGAGCCTTCAAAAGCATCTTACAAGCTTCAGCACAGACTACTATCTCCTACCATCTTCTGCATGATGCATGCATGACTCGAGAAGGTTTCAAATGGTGGAATTTGCAACCCTAAATGCTGCCATTTGAAACCTCCTTGATCTCTGACAAGACACCATTCATGGGCTCAGTGTAAGTATCTGCCTGGTCCCAAAATGCTTTCTTCTTCACATCGTCTGCTTGCATCACTTGCCCATATTCTATGTGATTATACTGGCCTTGGAAGTTCAGTTGTACACTCTCCATGTCAAAAAGGTCCTCTATGATCTTCAAGCTGCTTGAATCACTCGTGTAGACAAACCTTGCCTTCTGATAAGTGGTTGGATCAATGAAAGGTTTCCATAGCTGCAAATTCCAAGCAACCCAGTACTACATCACATGACAAGGGGCAGTTCTCAAAAAGAGTCCAAACAAACTATGAATCCTGTTTTGCATTTGAGCAGCTATACCTTCCAAGAATACTCAAATAACTTGGGTGCATTTAGCATGATGGCCACAGCAAGCCTCTCCGGGTAGTGGTTTTGTAAAATGTGTGCAGTCTCCCGCACTGTCTTGATTGGAGTGCATTTGGAGAGTGACCAGCCCTCAAAGTCAATTATCCACAAGAATTTCTCTTGATCTGGAGGCAAATGGAAGATTGCGTCCTCCAGCGTGTAAACTAGCTGTTGCAAATGCCCGTCAGGCGAGCTGGTATTCTGCATCACCACAGATACTCTGTGAATTAACATGCATTATAACAATCTAAAGTTTGAGCAATTCCCAAGACATCAGCCAAAAGGACCTGATTTCTGGGGGTCATTATGGCCACTGGTCTCCCTAGCTTATCGGTGAAATTACCTCTATACATCTTTCCTGTTTCATGTTCAACTGCAACTTCTTCCTGAAATAACAAACAAAGACAGAGATGGCATCAACCATGCATGAATACTGATGAGTGCATACATGCAGGCATGCGCACTCACACGTATGAGAGAGAGAGAGAGAGAGATTATTGCCCACTGAGGTAGAATATGACCTATGTGAACAGTTATAAATTATGATTCATAGATTGTGCGGGTCTCAAATTCTAGGGAGTCTAAAGATTCACTGAAGCATATGCATTAGTCTTGGTTTTTGAGAGAGAAAAGAGAGAGAAAATGGCCTATCAAACCAAAAAAAGTACAATATGTATAAAATCTGCAATACAAGATACCTGAGCATCCTCTAGATGCTATTTCATCCGTATCATTGTTTCGCGGTTTCGACATGTTTCGTTTCTGTGGACGAAATAGAGGTATTTCGAAGTAACACTTGTCAAAACAAATTGGAGAAAAGTGAGAAATCAAAGAAAACGTAAGAAATTTCTCAACAAATTAGATGTGATGGAGGTTGAAGGTATGAAATTCGGAGAAGTAGGAAATGTCAACAATTGGGTGTGAAATTAGGTGCAATTGAGGTTGAAGTATGAAATTGGGATTTATAAATTAGAAAGAAGTGAGAAAGTAAAAAGCTGGTGGAACACTAGAAGAAGTTTCAACAATTGGGTGTGAAATTAGGTGAAATTGACCAAGGAGCCAAATTTGGGCTAAACGGTGTATTGACCATCAAGGTCGAAAGTATGAAATTGGGATTTATAAATTGGGGGAAAGTGAGAAATTGAAGAGCTAGTGGAAAACTTGTAAGATGTTTCAACAATTGGGTATGAAATTAGGTGAAATTGGACCAAGAAGTAAAATTTGGACCAATTGGGTGTGAAATTATGTGAAATTGGACCAAGAAGTCAAATTTGGAGACTTTTATACAGTCACAAGAGGCGTTTTGTCTATTTTGTTTTTTCATCTATTTCATCGTTTCATCTTCATGGGTTTTTTTATGGGGGAGAAGAACAAGAGAAGAAGAATAAGTTAAAAAAATAAAAATAAAAAAATCTCAAATTTGGATGGAATGTTGTTTCGATTGGGAATGTTTTGTTCATTTTGAAACGTTTTGTTTGTTCCATCCATTTTGTGTTTAGTAGGGACAAAATGGGTTTTCATATGACTATGATTGCAACAAAGAAATGAAATATCAAGTTCTGGAGATATGCTCCTCTGCCAAGGCTGCAAGCTCACTTGGCATCAAATAGGGCTACAAAGCCGGCAAAGAATCTCATCTTTTGAGGTCCTAGATGGTGGACTCTTGATGATCTCGTTTGGTTTAGATGTGACTCCATGAATCCTGGATGCCCTCTCCCCTATCAGACATGGTGAGATGATATCCTACAGCTAGCTAATGCAATCCATATGGGCATGTGACATATGCCTGTGGAGGTATCCCGGGCTCTCAATGAATCCATCTTCTGAAACTCAGGGAGTGTTGTCCTTAGAACCAGAGCTTTGTTGGAAGCTATGTCAGATCTAGCCAGATGAGGTAGTTGATCTCTTGCCAAGAGAGCTGGAAATCGGGAGTGCAGGCCATACTGGAAGGGGGGGAGGCGGTCCATCTGAAGGCCATGCTGATCAAATCAGCTAACAACCAAGAGTACCAAGATTGACTCCTGCGCTCTCAATCCAACTGCATTGAGGACTCAAGGGCCAACCATGGGAAACTGTCACCATCAAGCGTATGTACATGGTACAATGTAGGTGAATGTCTGGAAAAGGGTATCTTTGACCAGAGGAGCCCAAACTCTGCTAAAACAGACTCATGTGGCATGGGCGGCTTACTTCTGCTTAACGAGAGAGAGAGAGAGAGAGAGATTCCATAATGCAGCTAAGCCAGTTTGACACTCACCACCAGGCAGCCCTGTGGGTTGGTGTCATCTGCATGCTGCTACAAATGGTTAATCAATGTCAGCGAGAAGCCCTATGAAAAGGGCCTTCATACTCCTTTTGAACTCACGTGTAGGCCACTTTGCCAACTGGCTTGCAGCTTGCCAAGTGCCAATTAGCCAACCCATTCCAAATGATTGGCCCCACCACATCCCCCCGTACCCCCCCGCCGCGCCCGCCCCCGCCCCCTCCTCTTTCAGCAGCTTTGATGAGCCATAGTTTTAATCTACCCAAAAGTGATTACTGGGCAGGCATTCATGATAAGGCTAGGTGTCACATGCAAAAGCTCTGGGAGTCTTCTTTCAGCCCTAAACACCATCCTGGAACATGCTTGATGCAAAACCGATATAGAGGAGAGAGAGAGAGAGAGAGAGAGAGAGAGAGAGAGAGATGAGTATTCAGTATATTCATATGGTACAAAAAGGATGTACAATCTTGCAACCCTTGGCTGGCTTCATGAAAAGGTAGGAAACCTAACCTGATACCTATTCTAGGATGCAATCCTGCCTGTCGGCCAGGTCCTGGACAAATTCCAATGAATCTGCTGCAGCCAACAGGTGTCTTTTCCCCTTCATGCGCTGGCCGACAGCCTCCCCCGTCCACCACCAGTCTTTCCCTGCCCATACCACCAACATATGCTCCTGATCTGGTTCTAATCTCATTCTTTATCTTGCTGCCCCTTCAGGATTTATCATGGGATTAGTTTGCACATGACATCCCCCTCTGCTAAACTTGATGACAGGATTCCAAAATCTATTCTTGGATGACTGTCATCATCCCATTGTCTATTCACGGAGTCCCAACTTGTAATTCTTCCCTTCCTGGCAACCTTTTCATTGAAAACCATGCCTGGTCTCCAAATCCACTCGTCTGATAAAGATCTATGCATTTTTTCCATCCTGTCCCCTTTCCCTTCATGCCCTGTCCCTGAACACTTTCTCTGGTCTTCTTTTCCTGAGTATTAAGTGTGGCATTCTCACTCCACCCCTTGGAGGATCACCCTCCCTTGGAACTGTTGCCTGAGAGCCTTTCTTGGTGAGCCCCAAGTGGCACCCGGCTCACAGGACTGCCATTCCCCTTGGGTCTTGCGGAACACCACCAAACAACCTCCTAGGAACTTCTTCCATGTCTTGTGTTCCTTTCCTTGGGCCTCGGACCTGTGCACTTTCCTGTACCTTGGACCTGCACACCTTCATCTAGGACTGAATCAGTGGTTAGCCTTGTTGAGCCTGAGGTTGAAACAATGTTGCCTGGTCCCCACACCACCAAAAGATCAAGACACGGGTGATGGTTTCATCCATGCGCAATGTAGTACATGTGGGTGGGACATGGGAAGCAACAATATCTCAGAACCAGTCTGAAGCTCTGATACCAATGTCACATGCAGAAGCTTTGGGAGTCTTCTTTCAGCCCTAAACACCATCCTAGAACATGCTTGATGCGAAACGCATACAGAAGAGAGAGAGAGAGAGAGAGAGGAGAGAGAGAGATAGTTGAGTATCCAGTATATTCATATGGTACAAAAAGGATGTACAATCTTGCAGCCCTTGGCTGCCTTCATGAAAAGGTAGAAAACCTAACCTAATACCTATTCTAGGACCCAATCTGAAGGAAGGAACTGAATACCCAAAACGATGAGCAGCTGTGCCTTAAATAGGCCTTCGCAATTCCTAGTGGATTGGCCGACCGCTGTCGGCCAGGTCCCGGACAGCAGGTCCCAGACAAACTCCAATGAATCTGCTGCAGCCGTCAGGTGTCTTCCCCTTCATGTGCTGGCCGACAGCCTCCCTTTCCCACCACCAGTATTTCCCTGCCCATACCAGTAACATATGCTCCTGATCTGGTTCTAATCTCATTCTTTATCTTGCTGCCCCTTCAGGATTAGTCCTGGGATTAGTCTGCACATGACACTAAGCTATGACTTGGTTACTTTGGGCAATATGAAGTGGCCTAGAACTGAGAACAAGTTTTTGCTAACCCAAACTTCGAAGCCTAAGTAAATGGTACTCAGGGCTGCTCACATAGTAACTTGGACCGGCAGAAACGGTCGGTTCGGACCGGGTTGGAAACGGTGTTTCCGAGTTTCCGCGAGGTTGGAAACGGCAAGAAACGGAGTTTCTTTTGAATTTATTTTAGACATGTAAAAAACATGCATCCTATTAAATAAACTTATGTCAAGAGATCCAAAAACATGCATAGAGACCTCAAACAAGACACATCAAAGACTCAAGTGGACATTAGAATCATAACACTTAACAGAATGTAGATAATGGACATGTATGATGTCGCGGCAAATTCATGCGAACCATAAAAAACTGAAGGCTGAAGGCTGAAGCATACATAGCGAGCTGCAAATTGTGATCATAATACATCATACATATCAGCAATGATCATCAAACTTGGGAGTTAGAGGTGCCCACTGTGGCATTGCCAATTTTCAAAATTAAATGGTTCAAAAACTACAAAATAACCGACATGCCGGCTGCCAAAAAAAAAAGTACGGAAACGGCGTTTCCGCCGGTCTGTCGTTTCCGGAAACGGCCGAACCGTTTCCAGAGGGCGGAAACGCCGTTTCTGGTTACTATGGCTGCTCATAAGCAGGTTTCCTGGATGGACACCACGGGACAAGGACCTGGATCTAACCTTGACCAAGCTCTAGCCACACACTCCAATAGTGGGCTTTGGTAGTAAGGGACACCCCTGTTTGGGAACTTCTTGGCTTGATGGCAGTAAAGCCTCTGGCGCAGGGATTCTCCAAAAGGAGCTATGGTTATCTAAATTCTAATGCTATGGTCTTTTCTAGTGATATATATCTGTGGGCAGGCTTGCCTGTTGAGATATTGCGTGGAAACACCAAGGCAGGGGATGACTCACAGACCAACAGTTGTTACAAGGGCCTGCCTCCTGGATATGGGCCTGGCCAGGATGCAACCTCCTCCAGGACATGTTTAGCCCTTGGACAAGATGACTACAAAGAGAAACAGCTGGTGAAATTTCCAGGACATATGTAGAGAAAGCATACACGTGTGTGTCAAAATTTCCAGTAACTGAGATTGTGGTGCTTATTACCCATCTTATATCCTCGGGTTTATATGAATATCTCCACTTGAGGGTCTCTTTCAGCATAATCTTGGCCCTTCTCACATTCCAATTTCTGGCTTGCAAGTAGCGTCTCAAGCATGCATCAGAGCAATACAACTTTTCCCGACCATTACAAGAACCTAGTGCATTTCGAAGCTCCTCCACCTGTAGTTTTCACAAACAACGTGCTAAATCAGTTGTTTGAAGCGGTACACATTGATCCCAATGAACACATTTGGCTCTCACTTTTACAAAACCTTATAATACCTTGGAATGTTCTTCATCCAAAGTTTGATGTTTAAGAGGATCACTGCCCCAAAACATGCTGGCAGTATCTTTGCTTCGTGTGTCACGCGATGAGAAACTGGTTGTAATGTTCAAGCCCAGATCCTACGATTCAGCTGCAAAAATAGGAAGCGAACTTTTCAGCTCCTCATTCAAAAAACTCCAAATTCACTCACTAGCATGCAAAAACATGCATATTTGATGACATAAGTTAATTAAAAAAACCATACAAATCAAAAGATTGCACATCAATAAAATCCCTTCGCTAATCTGCAAATGCTAGTCACTAGTCTAAGTTCCACCTTCACATCACCATGGAATTATGCTACTACCATAGCATGCAGGAAAAGTGTGATCTATCAGAGGGGATCAATCTCACATATAGCTGCACTGCAAGTTCTCAAGAGTCATAAGACCACTCTCACATCATTCATCACTTTGCCTGTACTAGTCTGCTTGCCAGGCTTCAAACCATCTACTGCATCTTATGCAGGCTAGTGTTGCTGCATTGAAGTCATCTGCCAGCAAAGATTATGTTCAGGCTTTATGGCATTTAGAAAAGCCACCTCTATATCTTCACCTTTATATGTAAACCAAGGTGCTAACCTCTCCCAAGCAGACTTTGTCATGCTAAGGGCTATCCTTAAAGTGCATTAGCTGTATTGTAGTCTCCAAACAAAGAGAGAGGATAAGAGATGCTGATGCACCTTTTATACATCATCCTCACTACTACACTCTCAGTGCGTATATATTGAAGCTGTGGGATGGGTCAACCAAG